>NC_060010.1:3042703-3345473 GCF_912999745.1 Papilio machaon
TTACATGTCCTTCAGACAAATATTTTTTTTACTTTTATTCTCCTTAACATGTTTTATTTTGATAATTTATTGATTGCTAGCTTTTACCCGCGACTCCGTCCGCGCGGAATTAAAAAATAGAAAACGAGGTAAAAATTATCCTATGTCCGTTTCCTGGTTCTAAGCTACCTCCCCATCAATTTTCAGTCAAATCGATTCAGCCGTTCTTGATTTATAAATAGTGTAAATAACACGACTTTCTTTTATATATATAGATGTCTATGAATATAGGGTGGACTATTTTTTCTTATTTTCAGGTAATTTTGGATCGCGCTGTAAGGGAACACTTAGCAGAAGGATGGACAAAGCTAGATACAATAACAATATAAATGTTTAATTTACATTTTTCTATCAATCGTAACAAACCTCTTTTGATAATTTTGACCCCACAAATATTTCGGAAAAGCTAACATTTAGTTTTAGTTAGTGCTGACGCGTTATTTTTTTTACAAATTTCGTTTTTCTAATGTAAAAAATTGTAGAGAGTACCTTGGTCCAATCCGGTCCAGTCTGTTTCTTATGCAATAGCTAGAAGTCGATCATTGCAATTTGTTCTTAAATTATTAAAGTTGTTAGACATCGCAGTGGATAAAGAAGGTGTATGAAATAAAAAAAAAATCGTTATAGACTTACATATTTATTAGAGATCTGAACAAAATAAGAAATTAAATTATATGTACAGTCTATGTTAAAATTTAACTAAATTAGAGGTAAGTTAATAGTTACACACCGTTTTCGTTACATAGCTTAATGTATTGTAAGAAAACTTAACCTTTAAGAAAGTTTTAACTATGGCGAAAATAAATGACAAAAGCGCATTAGTAGAACAAATTATGCATAGGCATAGACAATACGCGAGAAATAGAGGAAATAAATGAAATGAAAAAAAAACCGTAAGTTAAATTCATTCCATCCATAAAAATGGATGCACACTCTTAAAATAAAAAATATAAATATCTTTCAAATAAATAAAAGTTACTATATTGTACTTCTTTCGAATTTATAAAAAAATAAATATTGCAAAGATTGCATTTAAAGTATGTTATTTAATGTAAAAAACATTGCAACGTTTTATAATCACAACTTCATCACCCGTTTAATGGTGATCCATACAACAAACCCCATACTACTTTCCATTCATTTGGAATTAAAATGTTCACGTAAAAGCGAAACATTCCCTACAAGTTATTATGCACCTTTACCAATGAAATGAGAAACAAGTGTTGCCACTCACCTAAAATCTATAGAGCTATAGTAAAAATGTATACGGTATTGCCATATAACAAAATTCATTTAGCCTTCCCGAAACAAAAACATATTTAAATTATCCTATTTTATTGCACAAAACCACAATTGCAACAAATAAAGTTCATTGGAAAAAAATATAAAATTTTCAGATACACTACCATTTTTACGGATTTTTATTCAGTGTTACCAGTATTAAATTATTTCAATTTAATCATTATATAAGTCAATGCTCCATAGATTTAAGTCAAAGTTTTAGCTCCACAAGCAATCATTTGCATTCGTCGCATCACAACAATCAAAGCAAATCTTCAATCGACCCCACAAAAAGTGTTTACATATAAAAAGTTATATCTCATTATATTGAGTCGCTAAGGCACTCATCTAGAATTATCATCTATATATAAAGTTTTACGCGTAAGCAAAATTAAATAATTTTGGAGGGAGGGGGGGGGGATACTAACAACAAAAAATATATATGTTTTGACTCGTTCAGATAATGCATGCAAAATAAAATATCATTCAATTCCAAACACTTAACCTAATGTTGTATATACGAATAAATGTTTGTTACATTCGTATGGCGTAGTTTGTGATACTAACGACATCTGGTAGAAAAGTGTAAATGGGGAAAGGGGGGGCGGGTTAGTTGGCCGCCACCGGCTCCGGGGCTGCCTCGATTTGACTAGTGTCCCCCGCAGACACATCTGAAATAATATATCACAATTAACTACAGATCCATTAAAACCTAGCAAGAAGTCTAGACTTGAAAGTCCAAACACACTGTTTAGTTTTATTACTAGTTATTGCTCACCGTTACTCGTCTTGTTAGGAGAGTTTTGTGGAGAACTTTTCTGTGAATCACTGGTGCTTCCTTCCGCCTCACCCGTTTCACCCGCCGAAGATGTTGGCTGGATAAAAAAAAATACTATTTTAATAATTTTACGTTATGTACAATAAAAGATTACTAAAGCTGTACCTTAGTACCCACTAAAAAATTAAGAGTATAATTAAAAAAATATATAGTATTCTGAGACATTTTCACATACTCACTCTATTTCTATTAGATAATCTCGGCTTGAGTCCTTTCGGTTCTTTGGCGGGGTCAAAGTGACAGTCGAAGATTTCTATAAGCTCCTTTATGTCCTCCTCTTTAGCCGATACCGACAACGAAGCTAATTGTTTCTCTAAACCTATAACAAAAAGTTTTACTTAGTAATGAAAATGGTTCTTCACCTCTGGCGTAGTGTTGAGTACTTCTGCTGACTTATTATTACAGCACCAATCATTGACGACCCCTGGTATGTATTATTTCGCACCGTTGGTATAATTGAATACCCTTTTTTTCTGTATAAGACAAATGGCCTATATTCGTGAAAAGCGAAGTGAATCTACCTCTGCCCATAGATTGAACATTTCCCTCTCCGTCAAATCCACTTAGAGGACTAAAATTAGACCTTCGGCACCACACTCATCAGACTGTACACGGTATTGCTTCCACTTCCTGTCTTTGTGGTTGTGGTATTTCAACGGTTGAGCCGTCCTATTCGTGGAGCAGGTGTTGTTGCTGATTTCTACCACTGTTATACCCCATTCACACTAGGCCAGTCGCGCTCGAAATTAGCGCTGACATACAACTGGCCTAATGTGGGCACCCATGGAAGCCAATAAGCCAGTCAGACCGATAACTGGGATGGCATTCTACTTTTCAGGCCAGTTCGGCCATTCCACCGCAACTGGCATAGTGTGGATGTTCTGGGAGAGGCCAGTCCAGTTCTGACTAAACAATTGTATAGGTACCACACGTTGTTTTTTAATCTAGGCTGTTTAATGTTTATTATTTATCACTTTTGCCTGTAGTCTTCACTAAGCCACGCCTCAGATGGGACTGGCAGAATGTGGACAACACCGTCCATGACAGGCCAGCGCGACTGGCCTACTGAGCTGGCTTGGTGTGAACGAGGCATTAAACTCCAGTCCTGGTGTACAGTGTTATGTAACACACCAGTAAGCTTGTGTTCCTGCCAGGCGTCGCGCAGTTGGTCGTAAAGGAAGCCCGCCTCGGCCAGTATACGTCGCAGTTGTGTGACACGCTTGCGCTCCGGCCGCGCGGCGCGCAACAATGGCGCGAACACCGGACGGAACGTATTCTGTCTGCAATACATACATACACTTACAAATATTATACAATACAAAAATACAAATACCATAACTATTTACATCACACACGAAATTATTAAATTAATATTTTTATATCTTGCTAATATTATAAATGCGAATGTTTACAGGCATCAATATAGAACACTAGCTGTCGCCCGCAACTCCGTCCGCGCGGAATTAAAAAAAACTTAATAAGTAGCCTATGTGTTCTTCCAGACTATCATCTACATCTTTACGTCAAATTTCATCAAGATCCATTGAGCAGTTCCGAAGATACTTTTAAACCATCATCCATCCATCAATCTAAACATTCACATTTATAATATTAGTAAGTTTGTCTGAAAGAACTCATAAGCCACTTATTATTTTTTTTAATTCCGCGTGGACGGAGCCACGGGCAATAGCTAGTAGATAATAAAGTGGGAAAAAATAGTTTTCCTAAATAATTAATTTTAGCATAAAATGTGATTTATAACTACAGATGAACTTATAATTTGGAACATAGTAACTAGCGGTAGTACAAACCTTTCAAGCAAATTCTTGAGATTGACTAAGGCGTCAAGTTCAGTCTGTACAGGTCTGGCCCACACCCTCGCTGTCTCCACCATATCTTTGCTGGCCGAAGCGCCTTCACCTCCCGCACCCACCTCTTGTTGTTCACCTATAAATGAAAAAAAAGAAAGGAAATGAAAAAGTTATACTAGATTTGCATGTCTTCAATGTAGCCAACTTAATAACACTCATGTTATGTTCTACATTTTACAAGTTACAGAATATTGTAATTTCATAGCTCTCAAATCAAGAAAAATTAGCAATAAAACTAAAATTGATATATAATGATATATCTAACGGAAGCATCAATGGCTCAGGGGTAAGCACTTGACTTGTAATCTGCAGGTCCTGGGTTCGAATCCCGCCATGTACCAATGTATTTTTCGAGTTTCGATTTACATATGTACATTTATCAGACGTTCTTATGGTGAAGGAAAACATCGTGATGCTGCACATATCTGAGAAGGAATTCAATGATATGTGTGAAGTCAACCCGCACTGGGCTGTGGTTGACTATGTCCTAGTCACCCCTAAGTTAGGGTAGGATCCGAGCCCCTCAGTGGGAACATATAGTGAGCTGATGATAAATGAATGAAATGATATATCTAAAGTAACACTTTCTGTAAAATACTTCACTAGTGATTTTTTAATAGATTAATATTATATACAAGTACTTTTATAGTCTAAACCGAGTTTTTTTTATTATACCTTGAGCAAGATGTTCTACAATACGATAGGCAGCAGTTGCTCTATCCAGTGCGCTGTCCACAGACAACGAGTCCGCGTCCAGTAGTACTCGAGCAAGCACTCGCAGTGACACAGACTTGACAGTAGTCTTGCACTTGTCAGCGGCCAGTGCATAGCTGTCAGTGAAGCCAGCTACAATAGACTTGAATCTGTCCAGTAGCTTGTAACTGAAATTAATGTCAAATTTTGTTAGTATGCAATAACTAGCTGTCGCCCGCGACTTTGTCTGTGTGGAATAAAAAAAAATGTAATAAGTAGTCTGTGTTCCATCTGTGCACAATTTGTTCGGTCTTCCTCTACCTTTGCAACCTCATGCAGATTCAATCTCATTACTTTCTTGTTGAAAAGATCATCATCTCTCTGCACAATATGGTCCAACCAATGATAACCTTCTCCTCTTCCTTTCACTTATCATTACATTACATCTTATTCATCAGAAATGGAGTTATTTTTTTTTAAATCTCATTCAGTTAAATACTTATATTACATGCTTACCGTATGAGTGCTTCAAGTAACATAATAGGGCTGAGACGTCTAGGTTCATGGTAGATGAGAATTACTTTGCTTTCACTGTCGCCTTTTTCTTTCTCCAGCCAGTCCAGGAAATCTGTTAGCGCTGATATTTCCGATTTTGTTTTTAATATCTATAACAATATTTCTTAATTATGCTTAACACTTACATTATAACAAGACAAGGACAAACAATCTAAATCAGGGATTCCCAAACTATTTTGGACAAGTGACCCCTTTTCCAAAATGAACTGTTACCTAAGACTCCTATGGCCAAGTTATCTACTTTATGATCAATTATTATTATTCGTTCTGACTTAAGTCAATAGATGACGACAGAGTGAGAATTAGCAATGCTTTAAGTTCAATCACTTTGGGAATCCCTGATCTAAATAAACCTTATTAGCACAAAAATATAATCTTACTAAAATATTATAAATGTGAATGTTTGGATGGATGGATGTTTATTTGAAGATATCTCAAGATTGGCTGTATGGATCTCGCTGTAATTTGGCATAGATATAGACAGCTAGTTAAAAAAAAAATGCTTGTTACCTTATGAGTAATTGTATCTTTAAGCATCCTATACCGACCGACGGTGACCACTCTGATGTTGTGACGCCGGCGAGCACCTGGGTTCAGGTCCCCATACGGCATTATATATTGGGTATATGTCTGCTTAGGCATGAACGCCGCTATCTGACATATCTGAAATTATCAATTTTTAAAGAAGATATACGAATATATTAAATGTAACAGTATTCACAAGTCAATATATTAACTACTTTCTGCGGGTTTCAAAAAACCATAGCAAGGTCTTGTCACAAACTCTGTAAGCCTGAATTTGCCTTGAATTTCAACTGTCATAAAATGTACAACTGTAAATGACAAAATGTTACCTGTCTTTTTCAATAACAATAGTCACAGTATTATCATTTAGGTATGACAGTGGAAACTCATCATAAACTTGTATACAAACACTGGAATGTAAAATACTGTTTCTTCCTTTGTATATTTGCTTTGGATAGAGAATTATCACTAATCACTATATTGCACATGTGTCTAAAACTAATCTGTGAAGTATACAAACATACTAACTTCATCAATAAGCCTCCGTCCAGTTGTATCCATGTCCCATCCGACAAGTGAGTACTTCCCTGGTGGCAAGCCTAAGGGTTTCTCAGCAAGCGCAGGCAGCAGCTCAGTCGCTGGAGCTTCCATATCCCCACCGTTTACCTTTGCCTCAGACACCATTGCCATATGCCTGGTAGCTGCTAACTGTAACAAAGTTAAAGTTAAATTTAGTTAATGTCATCCCTGCCACTACTAGTTTTATGTTTAGGTGAATGCAATAAATGAGTTAGCAAAGATAATAATTTTACACATGTACATATTAAACACCGAAATACCCAACTAGATAGTTCCTGTGACAAAGGTGTAATTTCAAAGGAATCCTTTTCAAAAACTTTAAACTCTAGAAAACTTCACCTACATTCATATGTGACCGAGAAAAAAATGTTTCCTACTAATCTTACTAATACTATAAATTATAATATATTAAAATATATTGAACATATGAATGGATGTTTGTTAGAAGGTATCTCCTGAACTGCTGCATGGATGTCACAACACATTGGCTACTAATTACTTTTTTCTACTTCTGCCGCAGACGGAGTAGGGAGTGACAGCTAGTCAAGTGATACAACTAGAAACATATTTGATTTTTATATTCTTGTAAGATAAATAGCGTACTCACACCTAAACATATGATACAGAGAAAAATTAGCAAATTCTTGTGAATAAATAGTACCTTATTTCAATCTACCTACCTCTTGTTTTCACACTCTAAAAATGTATCCTAACCTAACCAATAAATATTAAAATCAGTTTTGATGTTTCTTTTACATTGTTTTGGTAATGATGTTTACAGGATAAACAATAACATTACATATTTTAATCTTGAACTTCTAATTTAGGTTAAGTAGGTATTTTTAATGTGATATCTACATTTAATAGAGTAAACATTAATTAACGAGGGATGTAAGTACCTCGGTAAATAGTAAATAAATTGGGCTTGATTTACCTACTTTAAATGTTTTCAAAACTTTTAGAGGAATGTTTTCGTTGTATGTTTAACATACCGGCAAGTATTAGGAACCAAAGTATAACCTTTTTGGTACTTTAGTGGATTATTTTAAATTTCTACAAAATATATGAGTCATACAAGAAAAACATAAAAATAGGTATTCCGAAATTATCGATTTCCTGACGATGAAAGACTCAAGGAAGGTATATTATATGTGGAATAAAAAGATGTATTTGTTAAACATTTTTCAAAAGGGATATATTGAAAATAATAGCATATAAATAAAATT
This sequence comes from Papilio machaon, assembly GCF_912999745.1. Taxonomy (NCBI): domain Eukaryota; kingdom Metazoa; phylum Arthropoda; class Insecta; order Lepidoptera; family Papilionidae; genus Papilio; species Papilio machaon. The sequence goes on from NC_060010.1 coordinate 3,050,332, forward strand.
ACAGGAAAATAAAAAATAGGACACGTGGCGGTCTTTTTCTAGTCATTTGCCCCACCCCATCATGTCAAAATAAAATAAAGATGAACTCACTAATGATAAACGCTGCCGTTGATCTGATGTTATTAAATAGTAATCCTCAATAAACAATGTTTTAGGTCGCTCTACAAGTTTAGTAAAGTGGAATAATTGAGTAAAAAATATCACAAAATCTCAGCACGTGTGCGGCAATCGGCAAAACGCAGTAGTGATTGGGTAGTACGGTGCAGTATATTTTACCGGTATTTTTATCGTAAACGCTATGGGACAATTTTTCAAAAAATTCAGTGTAGTTTAAAAAGGTAATGAAAACTTTACTCCTTTTGGAAAGGAATTAAAATAATTTTATAAGAAATATTTTTGTTAAAATGTGGAATTTGATTTTTATATGACAACTTTGATTTGAACGTCTCTATTGAAATATGTCAGGTAAAATTAATAATTGTTCCAGTATGAATTTCAAATTGTAATAATTAATTGTATACGCGATTGAGTAGTATTTCTTTTATTTAAATTCGTAATATGATAAGAATCAATAATGTAACTTTAATTAAATAATGTACAAAGGACTAATTTACCGGATACTTACAAAGAAATAGATAGTTTCTTGTATTGTAAGCGAAACAACAATTCAACAACTTTAATAAAGATTTAAAATATAATTAAAAAATTATATTTCAATCTACAATTTAGTACAAGATGCAACAATCTGTATGACTTTGACAAAGGGAGCAAAATTCCTTTTTTAAATTTCAAGACATTAATAAGAGAAGATGTAACAATTCTTCTTTTTAATCTAAGAAAAACTTTTTATTTATTATAATTCACACGGGCGATTCGAGTAACATAAGCGGAGGGCTGGAAGGCCCGAAGGCCCCTTAAAATTTTATAAATTTCTATTGCTCTGTTTAAAATCTTAAGACTGACCCGTGAATCATGTCATTATTTTATCTTTTTTATTACCGAATTAGGTCCTCTTTTAACCTGTCTGGTCTTAAAAACTTCTCTATGGTTTCTGTCATTCTATCTGTGATCTGTGTCCATTTGTCTTTGATTTTTGGTTTTTGTCTTGTTTACAAAAATCAAAACTTGTTTTATAATTTGATACAATTTTAAGTCTTAAGTTAGTTAAGATTAAATCCTAACTATGGCAGAGAATTTAGAATATTACCGGACACAAATAGTTGCAGCTAGAACCGAGATAAAAAACTTGAGGTAACAAAACAACAGATAATTACATTTTAAGTTCTTAGGCTTATTTTATTTAACAATATGTTATCTGATATTTCCAGGCAACGGCTGAGTGCGCTGAAACACGAACATATTACAGAAATCAAGAATATCAAAGAAACTCTAAGTGGGTTTCGATGCACTAAATGTGCTGCAACAGGTTTTGTTATCTCTCTATTATTTTATGTTAATTTCTACTAAAAATTCAAAACCAAGTCAACAAAAACTACACCACAACCATATTTGATGCTTCAATTATTGAACAAACTAAAAATTATTATTTTTTACTCAGAAACCATAATAATCAAAATGTACAACCCTAAATATATTTATGGAAGTGCAAAGTTCCCTCTTTAATTAAATCTGTTTTTTTTTCAGCTACAACAATAGTCAACAATCACAGTGAAGGACAACCATCAACATCAGACTGCACCGATATCATCTCATTCACTCCTATTGGCTATATTGAAACACCGTTTGAAAATAAGCGTGGTGTACCAAGACAGCCATCAGTATTGTCCAGTGCAAAAGGTGTGATTAACATTGATACAAAAGTTTTTACCAATCCAGAGCATGCTATCAGTGGTTTGGAGGAATTTTCTCATATATGGTAAGATGTCTTTTATAATTTTTCTTGCAATCATTTAAGTAGGTTTCCCATTGTAAATTATTAGTTACATTAGATTCATTGTCACTTAAAATTCAGAACGGTTCTCACTTAACTTTGTTTTTTAACTTGTGTAACATATAGAACATATTCACAATAGAGGGCGTTGATACTAACACACGGATGGTGTTTTTGCTCAAAATTATCGACTGTAGATGGCGCTCAAAACCATTTGTGAATTTACTGAGTCACAGTATTGAGAAGATTTCAAAGCTGTAGACCCGCTTGGGCCGACATGTTGAACTCATACTTACCTGGCGTAGGGGTTACCGTGATCAAGAAGGCGGTTCCCCCAGGGCGAGGCCCCTCCATTGCACTGCGGTTGGGTTGACCCCTGCGATTATCCCTAATGCGGATAACTCGGACGCGTAATTTTTGGTAGTGGGGACTGCGTACGCGCCGTCCCCCCAAATAATTAAGATGATACTGCTCAGACATTACTAAGGTCAAAAGTTATTTGTATTAAATTTCTAAATCCTAATTTTAAGAATATTTCCTATCTAGTTCTTATCTTATTTATGCATGAATATTGCATAATTAATATCCTAATATTGATACTTTGAATTATTGAAATTAAATCCAAACAAATATTTTAATCATAACTAGTTATATAATATAATTGCACAACACCCTATATTGTATAGTAATTTTCAATTTTCCAGGATAATATTCCATTTCCATGAGACAGGCAGTACAAACATCCCAGCTAAGGTTGCTCCGCCCCGTCTTGGCGGCGAGAGGCGTGGAGTGCTGTCGACGAGGTCTCCGCATCGGCCTTGTCCTATCGGCTTATCTCTTGTCAAAATATCTAATATTGAAGGTAATTTTTATGCCATATAGCAAAAATATATATTTTGTTTCCTTCCATATCGCTTTTAATGTATAAACACTTAGATCAAGCATGGCTCAGGTACTTTTCACTATTAAAAAACAATATGTATAGACCAAAAGGGTATCTAGCTGCTCGATACCAGCTAGGCATAAACTAAATTATTATTAGCTCACTAGGTCCCCCCTGTCATTGCTAAATAAGCGTCACAAATTTCTTTTCGTACTGTAGATGTCATGAAATGTTTCTTTTTATGCCGTTTTCTATGCTCATTTAGGTTTTACATACTTTCTGACAGAAGTAACCATAATAGTAGCGCCTTTCTTCGGGCCAGATATCCTTGTTGATTATAGTAAAGAAGCACTAGCATAAAATATATCATATCAATTAATTATTGTAGTAAAATAAAAAATAAATATGCACTAATTATTAGTGATGCAACGGAAGTGTCTTACCGGAACCAGAAACGGAAACAGATGTCAAAAATAAATTTTAGCAGAAACGGAAACGGAAACGGAAACGGAAACGGATGCGGAAACAGAAGTATAAAAAATAATAATAAAAAACATATTTACAAAAATATTTGTTTCGGTAAAAACAGTTTGTATTCGTTTTAAATTTATTAAGGCATTGGATATCGGTGTCCTTTAGCCTTCAATGTATGTATTTTTACTGCGCTGCAATAAGTTAAAATACGCGTTTTTTTTAAATTTATTTTCAGGAAACAAAATTACACTATTTACAAATTAAAGTTCGCCAAACCACTTGTGTTGACAAACGACAAATATATTTCTAACTATATAATGATGATATATTACATGGTTATCACTTATTCAAAAGCACATTTAATAACTCGTAAGTATGTGAAATAGTCACATTTTGCCAGTTGTCAAATTTTATATGGACAACAACTACACAGTTTACTCCAGCAAGAGAAACTGATTGTTTCAAACAGCAGCAGAAAATATTACGCGCTTAAATTCACAAAATAGTACGTAAACAAACAAATGCGACAAGTGCCGAAAGGCCGCGCACGGACTGCCCGTCTCGCGCCGCGCATTTGGATCTCTCAGCCGTCGTAAAGTTCCGTTTTATCTCCGTTATAAAAGTTGCGGAAACAGAAGCAGAAACGGATGTTGAAAAGCACGCGGAACTTCCGCACTTGCGGAAACGGAAACAGACATCCGTTGCATCACTACTAATTATAGTGTTGCCGAAACCATAGTCCTAACTACGTCTACTATAAAAAAATTTAGTTTCTTGAAATTTTTCATGTAACAAGTGTTTTTTAGTAATGTTTTACTTTACTTTACTTTTAATGCAACATTTTTCTTCTTGGTTTTAATAAAGTTACCTTATAACCAATTAAAAAAAATTTTTTTTAATTAAATTCCAGGTAACAAAATACACTTTGAAGGTATTGATATGGTGAATGGGACTCCAGTGCTTGATATCAAACCATACATACCTCAGTACGATTCTCCCACTCATCAGATACAACCCAACACTCCAATAACAGAGCGACCAGCGACAGAGGGTGTTAGTGATGCAGTTGATAATATAACTACAATACAAGCTGTTGAAGATAACTTTGATCATATGAGGTAAGTTGACATCACTTTGTTGATGTTTGCCTTATATTGTATACTAGCTTTTACCCGCGATTCCGTCCGCGCGGAATAAAAAGTAGAAAACGGGGTAAAAATTATCCTATGTCCGTTTCCTGGTTCGAAGCTACCTGCCCACCAATTTTCAGTCAAATCGATTCAGCCGTTCTTGAGTTATAAATAGTGTAACTAACACGACTTTCTTTTATATATATAGATTTTTGAATAGGTTTTGAATTAAAGACTGTGTACAATTTTTATTAGAACTACAATTTTATTTAGATAATTGTTATAGTATAAAAATTATTATAAATTTATATATTTCGTTTTTACATACGTTTTATTTTTAATATACAAATATATCTTTGTGATTAAATGTTTTTTTTTTATACTAAAACATCAAAAAATAATAATTTAATGTAAAACAACAAAATATAAAAATAATACATTAACATTAAAAATCTCATATACAGCTTGCATGTTTAATCAGTAATTCTTTTTAGTCCTAGACAAGATATATAGATTTAAGACATGTTAATTAACTGGTCACTAATACTTGTACATAGTAGTTTATTTTTACCAAGTCTTAGTTGAGAATCTGTATAAATATGGCAACATAGATTATATTCTAACTATAAGTTAGTTTTAAAACTAAAATATTATTGCTGCAAGTTTATTTACTTTCTTTTTCCAGTTTAAATTCACGTCTAACTAATCCACTCGGTATAGATGCAGAAAGTACTGAACATTCTCCTTACGATGATGAATTGTCTCAGGACAGCAATCTAATAGCAACAATGTCGCCATCCCCGGATTCACAATCAAGTGATATGTTAGACGGAAACTTCCAGAGATCACCGCTGAGAAGACCAGATGAAAGAGGTGCTCCGGACGGTCAAGAAAGATTTACACCACCTCAATATGGTGTAAGGGTTGCTTCTTGGATTTCTAACCCGACATCACAGACATATGAAGTCAAGTTCACTGATGATGCACTGGATAGACTTAATGAATTGATTGGCGATCGAGCACGGTCTTTTAAGAGGAATATTGAATGCCTTCTGTCAGAAGACCCGAGGTCTCTCTATGTAAGGAGTAGGTATCCTGATCATGAATATAGTTGTGTATTAGAAGATTTATCTATTAGTTGTATATTTGATTCATCATCAACTACATGTACTATAATAGCAGTGAGAAGTGCTGATGAATTGCAACAGACTTAATTGTTTGTTTGTATGTTTGTGTGCGTTTTATTATTTATTGACTTGATCAAGTGTAATTAAATATTTTAATTTATAAATGTCTTTTCTTTATTGTTGTTTTAAAACGAATCTAAGGAATTTAAAGATAAAAAAAAGACTATAAATTTCAATCTATAAAATAATATTTTCTTGTACATTGAATCTCGGAAAGAACATAATTATGTGCATTATTTTTTAATTTGAAATTTTCAATGTTTATTTTCATTAAATCTTTTTATAGAATCTTATTTGTTTACCAGATCCAAAACCTCCAACACTATCTAGTATAATCAGTTCGAAATGTCTTAGTTTGATTCCTTGTAAGTCTACAGTTTTGACGGATGAGTTATGTTCCAATATTATGGGTTTCGTTAACGAACTCCAATTTTTACCATCAATCGAATATCTGTACTGGATCTTTAAAAACGTTCCGTTTCCCGCATCATCTCGAGGTGTGTATTCAAATTTTTCTAAATGATATACATTTCCTAAATCAAAGGTTAATTTCAAATTACACTTCTGTATAGGTTTGTGCCAATGTGTGTGCCATAATGATGTCAAAGCACCATCAGTTAAATTGCATATTTCTTGACAAGGCTGACAAGGAATGTTACATTTTACTTTAACACCTTTAATAACGTTTTTATATGGATCATCTAACGTTTTCACTTTAATAGAATCACTCCATTCTGATACGCCATACTCGTTTACGACACGAATTCTGAATAAATATTCTGTTTTATACTTTAAATCTTGGAATGTAAATTTTGTTCGTTTTATGCTGCTATAAATAATTCCATCTTTTTCAATTTCATAATATACTTTATCAATTTCCGACCATTGCAGTGTTATATTAGTGGATGTTACTTCGCCCGCTACTTCGAAATTATTTGGTGTTGCCAAATCATTATTCACGTTTAAATTTTTACCCAACACTTTAGTAATATTGGCATAATCTTTTACTTTTATTTGTATGTGATGGGACGTTATATCTAAGTCTCCAATTTTTATTAACAAAACTGCTTGTGGTATGTTATTAAATTGAGCTAAATAAGGATTAATTTCGAAATCATTTTTAAAGAAAAATGCGTTTACGGATTTTTCGAATTCGTCAAAGCTTGGTGCTTTTGTTATTAGTAGGGGCTGTCCATTGATTGCTGCTTTTACATGTTCAACGTCTTGTGAAGCCATTATCTGAAGTAATGTCGTTCTTTCTTTCATCATACTCTTATAATTACCTTTTGTCTTTTCTATACTTATGAGGAGATCTCCTTGTTCGTTTGACGCCGGTCCATTGACAATAATTTCAGTTGTAGCAAACTGGTCCTTCAAATAATCACTTGATATACCATCATCTTCGTAAACATTAAACTTTGAATCATTATTTGGATATACTGTGAAAATTCTAATACTTCTGTCTATTTCATTAGGGTTATTATTAGGCTTTGTCATAGGTATTATAGCTCCGTCTTTTATAAAAACAGGAATTTTCCATAGAGGTATATCTAAATTGTTAATGATTTTACCGCCTTGTATTTTTTCACCAGTAAAGAAATCTATCCAAACTTGATTTTTATCAGGTAGGTAAACACCATCGCGATTGAAACCCTCTTCATAAATCGGGGCTACTAGTATATTAGGTCCCCACATAAACTGATATTGACATTCTTTGGTGTAAGCAAGGCTTTCATTTGGGTATTCCAGGAACATAGCTCTTATCATTGGTAGACCTCTAATCGATTCGTGGCCTATCGTATAGTTGTAAGGTAGAAACATCGATTTTAGTTTTAAATATGCTCTGTTTATACTGATAGCTTCATCGTCGAAGCTAAATGGTGTCTTTGGAATACGTCCCCATCCGTCCATGTTCAGTTGCAACGGTGTAAAAGTCTTCCACTGATAGTCGCGGATATTCACCTCTCTCTCTTTTCCACCATATATCCCATCCATATCTGAACCAATAAGAGGTTGACCCGATAGTCCAGATCCGATATAAGTCGGTATATGGAAGCGTATGTATTCCCACTGACCGCCTGTTTGATCACCGCTCCAAATACCAGAGTAGCGTTGTGTACCAGCCCATCCATCTACCATTATAATCATCGGTCTTACGTTGGTTTTCGAAATAAATATCTTTGTAACATCGTCAACTGCATTCAAACCGAAGGAGTAGCCATATCCGATCCAAGCGACGTCGCATTTCAATGCAACCACTTTCGCCACACTCAGTTCCTTACCCAAATCCCTTTCCCCTTTTTTGGGATGTAAAGGATCTGCAGGATGTAAGTTAGATTCAGTCCACAGAGCCACTTCAACACCTTTTTCTCTAGCATAATCTGCAAACTCCTTTAAATTTTCAATATCACCGTCTAACGAATTTGTTTGTCCGTACCCTGATCCGTAACCATCATTTGGTATAAACCAACCTAAAGGCATATCATGTCTTCTATAACGATCAATCATTGCGCGTGCTGAAAATTGATAATTGTCCTTTTCTCCGTTCAATGATTCCAGTATGCCTTTTTTGTCTCCCATTTCATTCGGTTTATAACTTTTATAGTAATTACCATCTTCGAATAATATTGCGCCGGGCGTTTCTGGTGTTGTTTTTACCCAATAATCTCTATTGAAAGCGTTCAAATGCGCTTCATAAAATGCATATTCGGGCATAAAGATCGGTTGACCTGTTAATTCGTAATAATCACCAAGTATATCACGCGGTTCGGAGTTTATAAAGTAAAATGCATCGAAATGATCAGTTTTGTGGGTAGTTGTTACAAAATCGAGAGATTCGGATCCGAAATCATAGACACCGGGTTGCCAAGTATGTCTTAGTACGCCATATCCATATGATGACCAGTAAAATGGACAAGGAGAAGTAACTCCTCCATCTACCCAGTTATTTGTATTAACTATGTGGATAATATTTCCTTTGTGTGTAAATCGTCCATTTTGCATGCCACCTCCGAAAAAGTACTCGTCCTTCTTTTGATATAGTGTCTGTACTGTTATATCGTCATCATAAGACAAAGGACTAGATTCCTCTATCGCCACTTTGTTTGTTCTTTTATCGTACACGCTCATTATTCCATTTATCTTATCAAATTGTATTTGAACTTTATTTAATTCGATTTCATAATATTTATCAACGTCTTTCATAGAGGATTTCTTAAATGAATCTTCATCGTAATCGGCAATGTTTTTAATTGTAATTTTTGCATTATCATCAGGATTGTTTGGTATTGGATAGTCAAAAAATTCTCCATTAGGTGACATGTAATATCTGAAAACATGACTATTTATAACGTATACTTTAGCTGTTTCGCCCGTTTTGTATTTGATCAGATAATCTTCCTCTCTTTTTGTAATATTTTCGATACCGCCGATGATTTTCATATTTATTTTAAATCAATATCGAGATAGAATGAATGCTCGAACAATAATCTGAAACAAATAAACTGTGTAAATTAAGCGAGTTAGAAAAATTCTCTATTTTAATAAGTTTCAAGTTTTACCTGTATTCATTGTAATACAAGGTTTTAAACATGAATACACTTTAAAACTGCAGCTGTTAACACCATGACAAATCAGACAAAGATACGGCCTTAGTTCCATAAGTGAACACTTGTGTTTATCTCTTTGACTTATTCGTGTTAATGACCACAACTATATTACAAAGAAACATATTTGGCTCGAGTGATATTGTCGCAAAGTAATTACCATATTTTCATACACTTAGTAGGTTTTAGAAAATAATTTAATATACCACTTACTCCATAGCCAATCATTTTTTTTTAATATTGGAATAATACATCTTAATTATTTTCCATAGCTGTTAAGTTTTTAATTCGACAAAGGCACTAATGATTGTTGCAGATCACGTGCCTATATTTACATATATTTTTTTTATTTGAATGCACCGAAAATAAAGGTAGTTCAGGGCCGGTTTTAGCATTTCGGGCGCCGAGATTTTTGCCGCGTCCCTTTTTTTTAATGTCGGGGGAAATCTTCTAAGGATAGGCTATCTTAGGGAAGACCGTAGGCGCAAGAGTCGGATATTAGGTCCTTACATATGAAATTGGCGTTTTGTATGGGAGGAACAAAAAGTCGAATATTTTTTAATATAATATATTTAATTAATCAAAGTATGAACCATTATTTTCTATGCACTTTTGCCATCTCATAGGTAGTTCATTGATCCCTTTACTAAAAAAACCAGTCGGACGGGAATCAATAAAATCTTTGAAGGCGATTTGGACTGCCCCATCGGAGTTGAATTTTTTCCCTTGCAAGAAGTTATCCAAATTTCGAAAAAAATGGTAATCTGTTGGAGCAAGGTCCGGGGAGTACGGAGGATATCTTAGACTTTCCAATTGAAGCTCTTCTAATTTAGTAGCCGTCTGTTGCGCAGTGTGTGGTCTAGCGTTGTCGTGAAGCAGCAGTGGCGTGGAGCGATTGACCAGCCTAGGTTGTTTAGCCGCTAGCGTTTCCATCATGGTTTGCAATTGCTGATAACAGACATCAGCCGTAATAGTCTGGCCAGATTTGAGAAAACTGCAATGAACAATACCGGCACTAGTCCACCAAACGCTTACAAGTAACTTTTTTGGGGTTAATTTTCGCTTGGGGCAGGATTTGGCTGGCTGGCCAGGATCCAACCATTGCGCTGAGCGCTTCCGATTATCGTAAAGAACCCATTTTTCATCACAGGTAATGATTCGGTTTAAAATACCTTCATTATTGTGCCGGTTTAGTAATGTAACGCAACAGTCGACGCGCGTTTGCCGGTTTGCTTCAGTCAATTCGTGAGGTACCCACCTTTCAAGCTTTTTAATCTTCCCAATTTGCTTCAAGTGAATTAAAACAGTTTTATCACTAACATCGCAGCCTGCAGCTAACTCGGACGTGGTTTGCGATGGATCCGCTCCCACAATAGCCTTCAACTCTTCATTATCAACTTGAGTCTCAGGCCGTCCACGGGGCTTGTTCTGCAGATCGAAATTTCCAGAACGAAAACGTTGGAACCAAAAACGAACTGTGTTTTCTTTTGCAACACGACCGCCATACACATCATTCACCCTTCGAGTCGTTTCCGCAGCACTAGTGCCACGGCGGAACTCGTACTCGTAAATAATGCGATATTTTAAGTTTTCCATTTTGTAAAATGAGTGACGCAAATAGACAAAAACAGAAGAAAAAAAACAAATGAATGACGGTCATCGAACCACAAATACATGAGTCTATAGCTGTACAAATTTGAATTTGGAATTCCTTACCAAAGAGGAGAAATTCGTGATTAAAGTGGCCAGTACGAAAAACGCCAATTTCATATGTAAGGACCTAATATAAAGAGATTCCTGTGGTGCTTCATATGCCCGGCTCCCTGGGCTATCACCCTACCCTAACGCCGCTACTGAGATACATACTATATTAGTAATATTACAATAAACGTGTTTAAAAGAATAATACTTTTAAGATTTATTCGTGACTTGTTTTTGTAAAAAATATTCATAATTCTTATATTTAATTAAGTCGCAAAGGTCTATGAAAAGGGGCGTAATTTTATCATAACTTAATCCCAACTTAGTTATTAGTCATAATTCATAATTTAAAGTATATATTAGTCGAATAATCGAAATCTGTTTGTTATATTTATTTGGAATGTAATTTACAAAACTATATTTTGTTTACAATACGTAAATATCAGAATATAAATAAACAAAGTACATACCAATTCCACTCTCTTAGCCTTGCTGTCTGTCACTGATTTGATTTTATGCTGTTGTACGACAACTAGGCATGTAACGGTAAATCCTATAGAGTAAAGCCAGTACAATCGCGACCCGATAACAGAGATCATAATCGAGCAAACAATAATATAATGCGAGTCACTAGCGTACATTAATTTGCATATAAAAAATTGCTGATCAAAATAATATTTTTGTTAGGATCGACAAAGTTTAAAATACATGTAAGAAAAGTTCTTTTTCCCGCGCAAACAAAGTCAAAATTGCGCGGCAATCGATCAAGTTTTTTAGTGTTGTTCCACAAATCGTCGTCGACAAGTCGTTATACAACTTAAGTATTTTTTCTTGAAGTATAAAATAGGTACCTACTTTATTTCATATATAGAATTTCACAAAGAAATAGCTTTATCATATTTTAATAAAATATGAATAATAATTTTGATTTTGTTTTTTAAAGATGATCTTTTTAAAAATTAAAAAAAATAAACCTGTCATGACTTACTTTTCAATTTGATGGTGGTGAATGTTGAATTTAAATTGTACTATTCAATACAAGCCTTCCCAGAGTCACCGTACATGTGATAAACGCAGCTGTAATTAACATGGAAAAAATATGAAACAGTAACTAATATATCCACACTGTAATCGGGGTCTCATTTTAAAACAATTAAGATTACAAATTATTTTGTGGTTCCTTTGTAATATGGTTTGAACTAAAATATCAGTTATCTGGCTCACACCTAAAGCGTCGTTTTAAATACTATTGAATTGTTTTTTTTATTATTTATGTTCTATTTTTTTGTTGATAAATTAAGGACTGCCTGGCAAACTGATTTGCATTTTTGTAGTCTATGGAATTGTTTCATGATCTGTCGTTTTTGTTGGAGTTTCTTTCAATTTTGATTACTCACTTCGCCTTTTCGCGTTTTATTAAGAATTATTTAAAAGTAAAACAAATTTAAAACACAGTAAGTTATTTCATCTGCTAAACTTAAAGGTTACTACTTGTTTGTTTAGTAAAAAAATTGCAAAACACCTTGGTTAACCTGACCCTACTACCGGCAACGACTAAATTGTTGTTTTTTGTAGATGTTCCTGACTCGTTCGGAATATGACCGTGGTGTCAACACATTCAGTCCTGAAGGTAGACTTTTCCAAGTGGAATATGCTATTGAAGCGATCAAACTTGGCTCCACGGCGATTGGAATTTGTACATCCGAAGGCGTAGTGTTGGCTGTCGAAAAAAGAATTACTTCGCCGCTTATGGAACCAACTACCATAGAAAAGATCGTAGAAGTAGATCGTCATATCGCGTGCGCTGTATCTGGATTGATGGCGGATTCGAGGTAATATTTAATATACACAAAAAAAACTTCAATATTAACTCCTAAAACACACTCGTCATCTTTATATCCTCAGTATATGTAGTATAAATATACACTAAGGAACCGCATACATGTAACCTTGAAGGGTAGTTGAGATGACAACATTAATGTTATCTCTATTCCCTACATCTCTTGTTTATTACACACTTATATATTATTACATGTTAGTGGAATAATATCATTTACTGCTCTTTGTTATGTTAATATAAACTCATAAGTATAGTAAACATTAAGTATACAAAATTTCCTGTTTTCTAGGACCCTTGTTGAGCGTGCCCGTGTAGAATGTCAGAACCACTGGTTTGTGTACAATGAGCGCATGAGCGTGGAGTCTTGTGCTCAGGCCGTGTCCAACCTGGCTATACAGTTTGGTGACAGTGATGATGATAGTGGTACCGCTATGTCGAGACCATTTGGTGTTGCTGTTATGTTTGCAGGTATGTTAAAATTTATAAGAAATTATCTGTTGTCCATAAAATTGCCATGTGAATTAAAAGATAAATGAGTAGCTTATGCATTATTTAAAGTATAATATATCTCAGTTCCAAATTTCAGTCCAGATCCAGTCTGCCATTTTGGTTATATGTGGTAATAAACATCTATACATGCATCCAAACTTTTATATTTATAATATTAGTAAAATGGGTGTATGATTCATCTAGCGAGTTTATTTTAATACAAACAGAGTTAGAACATGTTGATTTATGTTACAAAAATACAAAGAAGTATAATTTAGTTGTTATTACAAATATTTTGATATTCAACAAACCCTGTGTAAAATTTTGACATGCAACATTTTTAAGCCATTGTTAGTCTTGATTTAGAACAATAACTACTTTAATATTATAGGAAATTCATGTTTAATTTTTTTCCTAAGGTATTGATGAGAAAGGACCTCAGTTGTTCCACATGGACCCCAGTGGTACATTTGTGCAGTATGATGCAAAAGCTATAGGCTCTGGAAGTGAAGGGGCACAGCAGAGCTTAAAGGTATTTAAACTATTATACCTCACATTTAACCTTTGCCGAAATTAAGTAAACAGTGGAACATCAAATTGTTTGAAAACAGAAAATTGTGAGATATAGGGAAGTGATATTTAAAAAGGGTAGCTAATTTTATATAGTTTTATAAGAAAAGTTTTACCTGAAATATTTTTTGAGTTTTAGAAAAAGTTTTATTATGTAGTTTGTCTGTGGTAATAAAAATTATTCAGGTTTGGATTCTCTATTTAGAGAGTTATTGTCTAGTCCTTAAGGACAACCTCCATAAGCGAGAAACTCTGGTTAGAGTGAAACCTCTTTAAGCGAGAAAAATATTGGAGTGCCTTGGACTCTAGCTTAGCCAGATTCAACTGTAATTAAATTAAAAAAAAATAACAAGAGTACATATATTGTGCTCTGTCATGGAGGAAGAAGAAACGGCATTGCACGTTATACAACACTGCTCGGCAGTGTCCAACTACAGGGTCAGATACCTTGGTCCGCCGAGGTCGCCGCCAGAGATCACCAGCAACATTAACGGACTGCTCGGGTACTTTGGCGAGCTGGGCTGGCTGGTGTAACCTACAGCCTGCCTTCACGCAAAATACGCGCTTGTCGTGGAGTTGCGGAAAACTGAGCCCCTAAATACTACTACTACTACATATATTGTGCTTACAAATAAAATTTTAATTCCAGGAAGTATATCATAAATCAATGACCTTAAAAGAGGCCATCAAGTCTGCATTGACTATATTGAAGCAGGTTATGGAGGAGAAGTTGTCAGAGAACAATGTGGAAGTGGTGACGATGACGCCCGGAGCAATGTTCCACATGTTCACTCGGGAACAGCTGTCTGAGGTCATTAAAGATATCCCTTGAGTTTATAGACCTTAAGGTATGGTTGGATTGTTTAACTGTGTGTTTTGATTGCAGTGAAACATGTTTCTGTTTCACACTTGTGTCAATACAAGTATAATTGCAATCAAAATGCACTGTCATTTTTATATACAACAAAGTGTAATATTTTTAAATTATCTCCAGCAAGTTATTTTGCTTGATGTATATAAAATAATCCAATCATGCTCAAGTTTACTTAATAAAATGTATTTAGGTAATATTTGAAGTAAATTGTATTTCAGTTTGTATAACTTGTATTAATGTATTAAATAAAATAAAAAATAATAGAAAATATATATGTAGAGTAATTCATTAACACATTTTAGTTTTTTTCTTTAATGTATTTATTATATATTTTATTTCTTGTATATATTTTTATTTCATGTATTAGTGATACAATTTTTTTCAAATACTACTTATGGTGCGGTTTTTTTTCAAGAATCTTACAGTAAGTATTCAAAGTTTAATAAAAAATATTCATAAAGATTGTATTTTTCTTTAAAACTGACGTTTTCTTCAAATATTTTATATGAAGATTTTGCTGAAGAAACTTAGACCACATCATCACTTCATAAGGTTGGATTGTGGTCAAGCGCAAGCTAAAATTCAATATAAAAATAAACAAAAATTTCATCCGAATGTTCAAAGTAATTTTATATAAATCTAAGGTAGGTATTTATATCCTTATAACATAAAAAAAATCATTGTATATTTTTATAGTAGTTGTAGTTTAGATCTTTTTTTTAGTCTAATGACTTTACTTAATTCTTTATATTATTTATAGTTAGAATTCAAGTTTTTTAGTTCAAATCTGAAATAACAGTATTTGACAGTTCTAAAAACCGCCATTAAATTAAGAGATTGGTACAATTTTTCTTTGTTTAAAATAGCAGTAGATCATTTATACAAATCAAGTAAAATACCACGATTTTCCAGAAGAAAGTTGTCAAATTAAATTATTCTGGGATTTCTTTAATGAGTGATTTACTAAAGGTTTAATTCTAGTCTTCTCCTTAGAGAATACTCTGATCCTTTTTCAAAAATAAAGATTTAAATTATCTTTTTTGGTCCCTCTGATCTTACCTGTAATTACCTACCTACCTTTTCATTATAACAATATCAATTTGTACTATTATCATTTATTACTAGCTGTAGCCCGCTACTCCGTCCGCGCGGTATTAAAAAAAACTTAAAAAGTAGCCTATGTGTTATTTTAGAATATGTTCTACATCTGTGCCAAATTTCAGTAAGATCCGTTCAGCCGTTCCGAAGATAAACAAACGTATATATCCATCTAAACATTCGCTTTTATAATATAAGTAAGATTAAGAGGATAGATTTGATTGTTGAAATTATTGATTAGGTTTGAAAAATTCTTTTACTGTTGGGAACTTACACTATCTCCGGATGACATAAGCTGTATTTATTACAAGATTAATTAATTCCGCGCGGACAAAGTCTTAGGCAACTGTTAATCTATATATAAAAAAGAAAGTCGTGTTAGTTACACTATTTATAACTCAAGAACGGCTGAATAGATTTGACTGAAAATTGGTGGGCAGGTAGCTTAGAACCAGGAAACGGACATAGGATAATTTTTATCCCGTTTTCTATTTTTTTTTATTCCGCGCGGACGGAGTCGCGGGCAAAAGCTAGTATTAGATAATATTTGGTTATGGTGGTAATAACATGTGTTTTATAGCTTGTATAAAAAAATATTTGAGCCGTACCTTAAAATTTAACCTGATATTATATACAGCTGATAATGGCCATTCCGGAGCTGCAATGGAGTGAGTCAAGTTCGAGGAATACAATACAGAATCTCTCCAAACTGAGACTCGAGAGAGAGACTTGTTGAATTGTGTTGACAATAAATTTTATTTCTATGGAGATGTGTTTATTTTTCCTAATAACGGTGAGTTTCCACTGGCTCTTACTGTGGGATTCTACTGCTGAGATATTGATAAAACATTTAATTATCCTTTTCTTTTACCTACAAAAAAAGTCAGACAGACAACTAAATATTTTAATAAATATGTTTGACATGTATCAATGTTTTAGCAATTGAAATCCACCGTAAATATGTTTTTTTTATTTTATATAACAAGGTGGCAAACGAGCAAGCGGCCACATGAATTCGCCGAAATGGCAAAGCGACCGCTGCCCATAGACATTCGTAATTGCAGATGCAGTACCCTCAATCGACGAAGGAGGAGACGTACAAAAAGAGAATATTTAACCTTTTTATTCATCTCCTCGTACATCAAATCCACATCCCCTTCCCATCCTTTCCTTATAAGAAAAGGGGTGGGAAGGGAAAGAGGACTTAAATTAGGCCTCCAGCACCACACTCATCAGAAAAGATGCGGAATTACTTCCACTTAATGCCTGGTGGACAAATATCTCTATATTTGCATTTTGCCTTAAAAACATGAAAATTCCAAAAAGCCATTATATGGCAATGAACAGAAAATAATTCATGATAATGAATATCATATAAAATTCTTTGCAAATGTACTTTTTTTATTTTATAAAAATCTAACAAAACAGACAATAAATGCAATGTAAATTAAAACTAAACAAATGCGAATAAAAAATTAAAAAAGAGATAAAAATTGTTGAAATAAAAAAAAACATAGACAGATATTAAAATCACTTACGATTATTACCCTCTTGATAATTATAAACACTTAAAAATATGTTCACAATTATATATTTTTTAAAACAACATATATAACATTTATATGTCGACGCGTTAACACCGCGTAATAAACGAGTGATGGAGCGAGAGATATAAATCCAAAACGATACATCATTCAAACCGTCTTACGGACGAAGGATGTTTTATTTCCTAACACTAAGAAAGGTCTTAATGTGGGTTTTCACTGCCGAAATATTAAGTAAAATATTGTCATGTCTCTCATTTTGTCTTAAGACATTGAGATAAGATTGTTTTTATATGTTTTTTAGTGAAAACACGATAAAAGCCAATACGTAATGTTCACACATGTAATTCTTTATACGTATATAATTACAATAAATCTTATTCAACTACAAAAAAATATTAAAACACAAATATACATACATTTTTCTCGCTTATAGAGGTTTCTCGCTTATGAAGTTAGTCTATTGAGACCAATGACTCTCGCTTACAGAGGTTGTTTAGCTTATCCAATTCTCGCGTCAGGTTTGACTGTATTTAATATTTATATTGATATCCATACATACATTTTAATATACATATAAAATTTACCAGTACTTAGCCAATAACGGTTCCATATCTATAGGATTTACATTAGGACCCAATCTTTCAACCGGTACACCATTTTTATCAATTATAAATTTACTGAAATTCCATTTAATAAAATCACCAAATGTACCAGTTTGAAGTTTCTTTAAGAATTTGAATAATGGATGAGCATTTTCACCGTTCACATCGACTTTTTCAAACAAATCAAATTTAACGCCTCTATTTTTAACAAAATTCAATATGTCTTTGTTATTACCGGGTTCTTGTCCAGCAAATTGATTACATGGGAATGCTAATATTCTTAAATTTTTTGTAGTTGAATATTTTTCATATAATTCATTTAGTTGTTTATAATTTGTATCAGTGAGACCGCATTCTGAGGCGACATTCACAATAATAAGTACATTTCCTTTGTATTTATCAAGTTTTACATTTTTTCCATTAATATCTTTGACCGTGAATTCATATACAGTAGTTGCTGTTTTATAGTTCACATCTTCGGCTGGTTTTTGTTCACCGCTGTAAATAGAACATGATTTTAACGACCTGTTTCACAATGTTCAAGTCCTGAAAAGCTACTTGGAACTTTTTGTCAAATATTTTGCGACCATCGACTATCTTTCCCTTTTTTGACTTGAGAAGGGGGGGTGGCTGAAAACCAGCTCAACACTGTATCCTGTGCTAAGCCACCCTCTTTTGCCATCACTAAACATCGTAAATTATAGTTTTAAATTTTTTTTTAATTTTCTTGGCAATAAAAAGTTATTACTATTATTATAAATAAAATTGCAGTATTTTATAATATCCAAATAAGTTGTGTTAAAAAAATATTATTTATCCAGCACTTTATTAGGACATTGTGAAACGGGCCCAAAAATGTTTTAAAACAAACTACCAACTTAAAATAATAAACATTAAGATACCAAAGTACAGATTTCTAAGACTAATTTAGGTTTAAAATATTAGAAAGACTAGATATTTCTAAGACAACAATGCCACAACATCATTGCAAAAAACAAAGACAACAATAATATGTTTTTATATAAACAAATCTATATACAATTAATTAACTTACTGTCTGTAGGTAATGTTGAAAAAAAAAGTAATTGAGTTGCTTACAAGAAAAAAAATCAATTTTTAAAATTATTGTCTACCTGTAAGGTAATCAGAATTTGTTCCGAGTAATCTCTGAAATACCTGGACCGATTTTGACAGGACTTTAACTAGAAGGTAGCTTATGTATGTGGTAGTAACATAGGCTATTTTTTTTTAATTCAGACCGATAGTATATATACTATGTGAACAAGAAACACTTACCCGTTATCATGAAATTGTCTGAAAGTATCAACGGCTTGATATATATCAGTGGCCATGATGGTGGGGTTCTCGAATGCGGCGAAATGTCCACCATCCTCCACCACGGTGCTGTGAAGATAGTTCTTGTACTTCAAACGCAACATGGAGTCGGGGTGGAATATCAGCTCATGTTTGAATTTTATACCCCAAGTCGGCACCAATGTTGGTATCCTGTGAAAATTTATCTATATTATTGTATCTTATTAATATTATAAACTAGCTTTTACCCGCGACTTCGTCCGCTCGGAATAAAAAATAGAAAACGGTGTAAAAATTATCCTATGTCCTTTTCCTGGTTCTAAGCTACCTGCCCACCAATTTTCAGTCAAATCGATTCAGCCGTTCTTGAGTTATAAATAGTGTAACTAACACGACTTTCTTTTATATATATAGATGCGAATGTTTGGATGTATGGATGGATGGATATTTGTTTCGCCATTTCGGCGAATTCATGTGGCCGCTTGCTCGTTTGCCACCTTGTAAAATATAAAAAAAAGAAATTCCTACAAATTGAATATTTCAACAGCATACTTACTCATCAAATTTCAAATCTAGTTCCTTCTTACTCAGACTCTCAGCATATGCTCTGACAGATGTTGTAATACTGTTGGTGACCCAGTACACCATCACATTGTCCAACAAGTGTGTCAATGAGAACTTGTCCAGCAACTTCCCGTCCCCTGCAGTCTTGTACTCTGGGTTGGTCCAGGTAGAGAACTTCTCTAAGATGTATGCAGCGAGACCAGCAGGAGTATCGGTTAATGCTGCACCTGATGGATAAAGAATAATAATAATAAATAACTGCTTTATTGTAACACTCATATACACAATTATGCGGGAGTCTTGGTTCCTGAACTTGGGCAAAGCTCTGCGTTTTAGGAGAAAGTCCCTTCTCCCATCACTAAATTAATTTTACATTTAGTGAAAAAAGAAAAGAAAAAACAATCACATATAATTAAAAAAAAAAAAAAAACTTTCTTTTTTCTTACAATTCGATTTTTTTTGCATATTTTAGATTGGTGTGTGTGAGTGTGTATTATGTATGTTTGAGGTTGTGTGTGTGTGTATGTTGGTGTGTGAATGTATACCTATGAATATGTCAGATGTACGTATAACAATAGATAAATTAGAAACTAGTTTTTGTTTTGTTTTTTTTTTCTATTTAATTTTAAGTTATCACTCTTCAATAGATATAAGATTTTCACAATTTCTATAGTCTAGGTTGTTTAGCCAATTTTTTGCATGTTGTTTCATTTTATAGTAATACATAAGATAAAAAAAATGGAAAAAATACTGAAACTATAAATCATTTCGCATGTATGTATATAACATCCATCATAAGCTCACTATAAGTCTCCACCGAGGGGCTCGGAGCCTACCCCAAATTAGGGGTGACTAGATGATAGCCAAGTGCGGGTTGACTTCACACATATCTTTGAATTTCTTCACAGATATGTGCAGCATCAATATGTTTTTCTTCATCGTAAGAACGTCTGATAAATGTACATATGTAAATCGAAACTCGAAAAACACATTGGTACATGGCGGGATTCGAACCCAGGACCTGCAGATTACAAGTCAAGTGCTTAACCCCTGAACCATCGATGCTCTCCAACGTAATTGGTTTGTGTAAATAACTTACCAATGGTATCAGGTTTGGTGGCCTGTATATGCATATATCCGGACTCCTCCAATATCCTTGAAGCATGATCCGACAACGGATACATTCTGCTCTTCAACTCCGGCTCCACGATTAGACTTGGCCAAACTGAAGCTATGAATTATAAAATGAAGTAATTAAATTAATTTAAATATTTTTTACACTAATTATAAATATATATATATTAAAATATTGAGCACAAACAAGTTGTAGTTTATTAAAAAAATTTAAGAAACAAGTAACAATAGTAACAAGATATAGTTAATTTAAAGAAAAAACTTCTAAATAACTAATTAAACTCTTTAGACTCGGGAAAATCTATATATATAAAAGAAAGTCGTGTTAGTTACACTATTTATAACTCAAGAACGGCTGAATCGATTTGACTGAAAATTGGTGGGCAGGTAGCTTAGAACAAGGAAAAGGACATAGGATAATTTTTACCCCGTTTTCTATTTTTTATTCCGCGCGGACGGAGTCGCGGGTAAAAGCTAGTTGAAAATATATTAAAGTGGTTGAATATCCATAACCATGGAAATATTACTTGTATAATAGAGCAAGAAACTTTATGAATTTAGTTGTCAATATAAAAATATCTTACCAAAGAATATGCACAAGTTAGCCACCGAATTAAACGAAACAGTTGGGAAGTTTGTATGGAATCCTAGTACTTTATCAGGGAATAAAGTGGCCATGGCCGAGCCAACTGAGTGACCTACATCACCTCCTTGCACATAGTACTTCTCATGGCCAACTCGTTTCATTAGATTGGCCATCACTATGGCCATCTTAGATGTGCTCAGACCTGGACGGACAGCACCCTGAAGTTAAAATCAGTTTATGAAATGATGTTTCTTAAAAAAATGGTTATTGTGAGAAAACTATAAAAGATGGATATATGCTATCGCGGACTTTTATTTAGCACATTTAAAGAGCTACAATTCGTCCATACATCAATTTTATGTAGGTTCTATAGTTTAGCCTACGTAAGCGCTGAAAACAAAAAGTCCCTAATTTTCGTAACACATTTTGAAGCTAAACTCAAAATCTACTAGTCTTCTAGTTATTTTAAAAAATAATAAAAAAGTGGTCCCATCTGCAAGCACTTCCTTTCGGTTAAAATAATTGTTATCAAAATCGGATAAATAACATAACAAAGGCAAAGTCTAAAATAACAAAGTGACCGCTCTTCTGAGTTGAAAGGTTGCATACGCCCTGCCTCCTTTTAATGAACCAAGAGAATTTCCTATAAATTCGTTCCCCCATCCTATCCGATCCCTTTCCAGTGTTACCTTATTAGAACAAAAAAGGGTGTTGCTGCGAAAATGACAGTACTTACTTGTGAAAATCCATATCCAGGCATACTGGGTATGATTAATTCAAAGACAAAGTTATGTTCGGGAACAGGATTTGTTAATTTTGGTATTATTTCATAGAACTCTCTTACAGAGCCCGGCCAACCGTGCATCATCAATAAAGGCACAACCTGGAATGAAGTTGGACAATGAATGAACAAGAGTCTCTACTTGTGCTAACATAAATAAAAAAATAAACTCTAAAATTACTGGATCAATTTCAAAAATTCTTTTGCCATTTGAAAGCTGTATTGTTGTTTAGGTTTATAAAATTCTAGAAAAAAAAGGATTTTTTTTTAATTCCGCGCAGACAAAGTCACAGGCAAAAGCTAGTAATATTCACGAGTAGTCAGTAAATAACCTTTGTCAATTTTTAAACAGATTAGGACTCTAATAAATCATTACATTTGTTTCTAGTTCACAATATGACATTTGAGCAATACTCTGCGGTAATAAGACTTTTAACACTAAAGTTACACTTAAAGAAGTCGCTTAGTAACCATTTTACAACTCTTAGCATAATGGTTAATTTAGAAAAGTTTAGAATATGCTGAGGTTTTTTACAATTATAAAGTACTAGCTTTTACCCGCGACTTAGTCCGCGCGGAATAAAAAAAATGCACACATGATAAAAAAGTTCCTATGTCCATCTTCTAGTTCTAAGCTACCTCCCCATCAATTTTCAGCTAAATCAGTTCGACCTATCTTGAGTTATAAATAGTGTAACTAACACAACTTTCTTTTATATATATCGAAAAGATGAAATTTTATTTTTACCGCCGAGGCAGTTCCTTCAAAAGTTCTAAATGTACTTACTGTAATATCATCTGTTATTTTTGGTTTAACATGTATGTAGTGAATATCCAGCCCTTGAATTTTGGTTTTGAAATGATTGTACTTATTAAAGAATTGTTCTCTGTCTTTAAAGTTGTAATTATTCTTCCAATAGTCAAGTACTCTGATCAGAAAATTTGTGTTGAAGCCGTATGTAAATCCAGTGTTCTCTAAAGGTGGGACAAACGGCCTGCGATGGAGGAGTCTCTCTCTAAGATCATGTATCATCTGAAATGTTATAAAAATTAATTAAACAAAAAGTGTTATTTTGCTATTTTGACAACCCTAGATCAGTGAGCCTCTATCTAAAATATTTACCATATCAATAGTTTTCAAATTAACAAAATCAAATTAAGTTTCTTTTAGTAACCTTAAATGAATCTCTTTATGAATGTTCATGATCTTGTAAATTTTATAAATTTTGTCCTTTGGCAACCCTAGATTAGATTGAGTGAAGTAGTAGTTTAGGTTTAAGTAGAATTAGGGTTGACACCATAACAGGTATTTAGTATCTAACAGTTCGAACATTTAATACCTATAATTAAAAACAAAAAATTAGATTGATGACATTCCTACCACACTGAGAAGTTAATGGATACAATAAAACTTGGTCATCATTATTTTAATTCAATCATATTGCTAAAAAAATGTGTTAATAAATTAATAAAAAATGTCCATCTTCAGGGCGAGTGTTTAATCCGAAATTTCGGATTAAACACTCGCCCTGAAGATGGACCCCCGATGGGGTCCGAAACTAGTCAGTGCCGTTACTGGATGATCACACGTGAGTTAAGCCGTTTCTTAATTAATTAATTATGATGTCTCACGAAAGTTTAAACAATTTAATAAAAAATGTACTTACAACATCGGAGAACTCAATTTCAAAAGGTCTTATTGATAAATCTGGTTCAAGATCCATTGGGTATGGACCCCAGTACTCATTCATATCAACTTTTGGTAATTCAGGTGGTGTTAAAAGAACTTTGTACATATAACCAGCTGAAAGTACTGTCACTAGCATAAAAACAAATAAGAACTTCGGAACCTGAAAAATTACATTTTTATGTGTTAATTTCATGAAGGTGACATTTTGAATGTTTGGATGTATTATTGTTTTTTTTTTACCATGTAATTCCAGAATAGCTGAATAGATTTGGATGAAATTTGGAACAGATATAGATTACAGTTTAGAATAGTGCATAGACTAACTCAGTTTTTTAATCATGCTGGGAAGAAGTTGTGGCTGACACTTCAATATGCAATTAGGTACTACAGTGTTAGAGTGCCAACCTTCACTAATCGGAGAGGCACCTCAGGAAGAAGTGATAGAGTAGAATGAAGAGTTGTTACTCTCTTCTTTCAGAGGTTAGGCCTCCTTATCCATGCAACATGGGAGTAAGTACAAACAGCTATTAATTTAGCTTTATTTTTAATCTTTAATATATCTATGAATTTTCTTGTTTGTTTATCTGTGTTTATTCCAATCTATGATAAGTTTAAATAACTTAACCATCTGTAATTATTTTATAAGAAACACCTAAGAGAATGTTAACCTTATTTTTATATTTTTGTAAATAAATAAAACTTACAGTGATTGCAGATTTCTCTTCATTTTCTTTGCCTTTTCCCTTTTTATTATTCCTTTTGTTTGATTGCTTCGATTGTTTACTCTCATTCATTTTTAATAAAACAATTCCCTTAAATATACCGGTCTGAAATGTACTGCTTTTATTATTACAAATATCTTTTTAAGAATTACTTAATTTATTAGATAAATAAACCGAATACCTAATGCAGTTTTAGAATTCAGAAAGATTTATTAATTTAGCATTGGATTTACAAATAGAAAAAACGAATACAGTACAGTAGATTAGATACATAAGAGCTATTCCTATTTTCTTATCAACTTCTTAGGATGACATTTGACTTTGACATTTATTGCTTATGTCATCAAACGTGACTATCTGTTGTGATGTGATAAGACAAACTATTGTTTTATTTAATTATTATTAATAAATTGCACAAAAATGATTATTTAGACCGTTTAGTACAACAATATTTATAAAAGCATGACTTCCACTTCTACCAGTTTAAAGTTGCTTAGGTTTGACACTAGAGGGCAAATAAGTAGCAATGTCTAAAACCTTACATTTAAGAATTATACCGAATTTTCATAAAAGTGATTTTAAACGATAGGAAATGATCCTCATTACCATCTCATCATTTACATTGTTTTTAAGAATTTCGTTTAGGGGTCGTAATTGTTTTTCTATTTTTATATTAACTATTTAAATGTTTTATTTTAATTAGAAGTACATTCATTACTCATTATTGAAACATTAAAAAATAAAAAGGATCAATTCGTGTGTAAAATGAAAGAGTAAAATAATTACGGTTGAATTGATACTGTCACAATGCGAAGCCGCAATCCCAGCTCTAGAGTTAATTGAACTTGTGGGGCCAATACGGCTTCTCTATACATATTTTTTTTAATTTTTCCATCAACATCAGTCAGGCACGGGCTCTAGATAATAGGGCTGCCATGATATAGAATACACTTTTGTCGTATCCTCTAAACTCAATGAATATTTATCCTTCCTTCGCGACAAACTTTTGTCAATTCCTTGTTTTGCAGTGAAAAACTTTTTTGATTTAGCTAAATTAAACAAGGTACAATATACATAATTACAATCACAGTGTCTATATGTCATTGCGGGTTTGTCCAGACATTTTGGTACTAAGTTATAAATGCAACTTAGCAACTTAGTGAACTCTGTCATACCGTCGTATACAAGGATAATATAAAAATTATATAACATAAGAATATTATATATGTAATATAAAAAATAATATAAGAATTAAGAACTATTATTACTAGCCTAGAATAAAATATAGTATAATTAGACTATATAAATAATATAATATATACATTATAAGAGAATTAAAACATAAGTTGTCTTTTTTATCAACTTTTATACAAGAGAGAACAGATTTTCTCTGCTGCCATATAATAGGTTTTTAAATAAAATTAATTTATATTTAATGTTACATACATATTGATGGAAATTACTACGGCAAAGTTTCATGTATATTTGATACATGTCTTTGTTTTTTAATAAAATTCATTATTAAAATAATTAAATAACTTGACCATGATGGGCCAACCCTAGAAAACACCCACAACGCTTGACAACGTTATCACGCCGCTCAGCGCTGTCGACGTTTTACAATTTTTCCCGCCAACGTATTGTGTCATCCAGAGTATTAAAATGACAAAAGTGTTCAGCGAATAACATACCTTACGAGTTTGTTTTAAAATAAAATTTCACTTGAATATTTCGCATTTTCACAGCCGTTTATGCTTTTTATGCATGAGCAATAGTTTGGCATGCGGTTTTTAAATAGAATCCCCTTTTGGGAAATCTGTCATTCGAATTTAATATTCCATATTTTGCTGTGCGTAAATAGAGTCAATTAAAATGTTTATCTTCATCTCCCAATAGTTATTGTGGTTTGGTAATAAACTCTGCAGTATTCTCGGTAGTCCGGGTATTTAAATTGAGACAACAAATAAAATGTTGCCATATAAAACAGATTAACAAATCGGAACATATCACTGTTTAGTGTTAAAAATGACTGAGGTCAACCAAATTTCAAACAAAAATCAACTTGAATGTAAATTTGAAAATTTTTTCAGCGTAAACTTTTCTTCTTAATTTAGTTTATATGTCAGTATTCGTAGCAAAGAGACCGTATTAAGACGGCACAACTGCGTCGGTATGATAACGGACCCTGACACCGTTCCTCTGGGATCTGCCACCCTCGTACTATAATCTATTAGTTAATGCTCTACGAACAGTTTACGCAGTTGGCATCTTATAATACCAAATAACAATACTGTCGCGGATACATACAAACTTATGTTTTATTTTTTTTCTTCACCGGGACTATAACAGAGTAACTGTCTGGAAAATACTTTTATTTATGTAATACTCGAAACCACAATAGGGAAATATACATATAACTCAGCTTTAAATCAATAATACCTTTTTTAGTCTTACAATATTACTTAGAAACTACATAACTTTATTAAAAATCATTTGCTTCAGATCAGACCAGCGAAAGCTATCGTTACCTAACAGCGAATCCCTCGATTATTATGGCAAATTTCATTTTGCGTATGATCAACAGTCAATACACCTTATCCAAAGGCAATAAAGTTCAAAATGCTTTAGGTTAAGTTTCCGTGTGTATCGAATTATGTTTGTTGGAAGTGTAGTAGGGTGAGAGGAACATCGGGGAACCTTAAGTGGGGTGAGATAACGTCACAGGTCGGGCTTAGTGGTTACGAGAGTCGCGCTTGACGCTCCGCTTTTAGGGGGTTAGATGTGCAGGTTTAAGACGCAGGGTTGGCACATAAAAAAAATTAAAAACCAAATTATACATTTTTAAATTTCTGTCAAAATTTGGATTGGGAGAAGCCCTATCCTTGTCCCTTATCGCTAGTTTCAACTGACGAGACAATTGTCCTAACACTGTCAAAAAACAGAGCTAATAGTATACTTTTGTTTCGGCAGTTCGAGTAATCCAATGTTATATGTGTACCGGCTCACTTATTACAGTTTTATATCGTTTTTATCTCGAACATAATAGCCAATGACCTATTTGCTCCTTGTTCTTTTGCTATTAACTAGATTTTGGATGCGACTTCACCCGCGGGGAATTGAAAAAAAAACTAGTAATAAATGTAGCCTATGTTACTCAGTGATAATGTAGCTTACTAATGTCATAAGAATTTTAGAAATCAGTTCATTAGTTTTTGTGTTTATTCGTGACAAACAAAAATAAATGAATTGCCAACCCTATATGATCTCGTTACGTAACGGAGTCCCTCCACGGAGTCATCAGACAAGGGCGGGCTCAAGTTTAATTGAATCTACCAAAGTTTCCGCCCCTCGTGGGCCGCGCTGATTGGCGCCCGACCAAGACTTTGTTCCCTTGTTACCAAGAGACGGGAATACTTGCTACCTATATCTATCATTTGCACCCCTTGCGACCGTTCATATTTTCATACTAACTATGAAAAGCACGGATTTCACTAGATGTCAGCAGTCAATGGTACGCTTAAGAAGTTAAAACTGTATTTTTTATTTTATTTCGTAATACTCTGTGTAGAAAATGTTGTGTTCAATGTTAACACCTTATGTTTTAAAATTTCGACTTGCTAACTTTTTAAAATATCATTCGTTAGTGATACCTATTAGTGCTACCAAACATATTCAATTTCTATGGACATTGTAAGAAATGTATTTTTTTAACATTACTACTTTGGGATTCTACTGCATGTTGACATCCTTCTCATTCTTCTTAGAAAAAAAATAAAATGCACTCAAAAGTAACTTAAAAAAAAAACAATTTCAAACAAAATGCACTCAAAAGTAACGTAAAAAAACAATTTCAAACAAAATTCACTCAAAAGTAACATAAAAAAACAATTTCAAACAAAATGCATTCAAAAGTACCATAAAAAACAATCTCAAACAAAATACACTAAAAAGAAACAAAATAATGTCATGAAAACTTCTTTCTTTCTTTCTTCTCTCTTTCAAAAACCCTCTAAACTCTAAAGAAAGTTCTCTTCTTTCTTGTAACATGTCTATATTGTATAATTATTGTTATTTCGCAGTCGGTGTCGGCCGAAGTAAATAGGTGACATTTTATATTTGAGATGTATTAGACATACTTACGTTTATGTCCCTACTTAGGCCGAAACCGACTCCAAAATAACAATAATTATACAATATAGACATGTTACAAGAAAGAAGAGAACTTTCTTTAGAGTTTAGAGGGTTTTTGAAAGAGAGAAGAAAGAAAGAAAGAAGTTTTCATGACATTATTTTGTTTCTTTTTAGTGTATTTTGTTTGAGATTGTTTTTTATGGTACTTTTGAATGCATTTTGTTTGAAATTGTTTTTTTATGTTACTTTTGAGTGAATTTTGTTTGAAATTTTTTTTTTACGTTACTTTTGAGTGCATTTTGTTTGAAATTGTTTTTTTTTTTAAGTTACTTTTGAGTGCATTTTATTTGAGATAGTTTTTTTTGTTTTGAAGTCGGCTATTTTTTTTTCTTAAAATGTTTGTTTTATTTCTCAATTTTTAGTGAATTTAACTACAAATTTCCTTAATACGTATAAGGACATAAATAAGACAAATAAAGAAAAGGACTTTCCTATTTAATATGTGTGTACTTCAATTCAAAAACTAATTTAGAATACACCAGATAACCACTTATCCTTTAAACAATGAAATAATTATCAAAATCGGTATACAAATTGAAAATTAACGAACTAATACATCGTAGCGTGCCTTTAATTTTGTCCAGCCGCACGCCGCAGTAGCATTTTTCGAATGCGCGTAGTTTTTAATAATTTAATATCTTCCAAACTATTGATCAGAATTACATAGTTTAAAGGCTAATGTAATCTGCATTTAATACTCTAGCCATCAAACATATTTATTTGGATAAGGATTCATATCGAATATAATATAATAGCGCCGTAAGCTTACGACGCTGTTTTTCGTGTGCAATTTAATCGAAGTTTGTTCATAATAACATGGTTTTTGTGAGACATCCATAGATGATAGATATATGCCACCTGAGACTTTTATTTAGCAAATTTAAGGATCTATAATTACTCGATACATCATTTTAATGTAGGTCATATAGTTTGACCTACGTAAGCCCAGAAAGCAAATTTGTGCTATTCATTGTAACGCGATGTAGCATTTTTCGTTTCCGCGTAATTTTATTCTTACGATATCTCCTAAACTATTAGACAGAATGATATAGTTTCGATTGCAAATATAATCTACATTAAATTCTCTTGATAATGAACATATTTATTTACATAAGGGTTAATACTGAACTTGAGTAATAGCGTCGGAAATAGGGCATGAATTTAATTAATGTTTCTAAAGAAAAAAATGGTTATTGTGAGAAAACTATAAAAGATAGATATATGCTATCGCGGACTTTTATTTAGCACATTTAAAGAGCTACAATTCGCCATACATCATTTTTATGTAGGTCCTATAGTTTAGCCTACGTAAGCGCTGAAAGCAAAAATGTCCCTAATTTCCGCAACAAATTTTGAAGCTATATTCAAAATCTACTAGTCTTCTAGTTATTTAAAAAAAAAACAAAAAAATGGGACCCACCTGCAAGCACTTCCTTTCGATTAAAATAATTTTTATCAAAATGGGACCACCAGGGGCTGAGTATCGCGGTAACACACATAAAAAAAAAAAATACAGTCGAATTGATAACCTCCTTCTTTTTGAAGTCGGCTAAAAAAGAGATAACAATCTGTTTTCGTACGGATGTTTCGATAGTAAAAACTCTCGCTGGTGTAAGAAATGTTCATAACTACTGTGCGTACCTACTATCCGTTGATATATGTCCTGAGAGGCTCGGAGCCTACCCAAGAAGTGTGACTAGGCCGAAAGAGGTAGAGATCAGATATTTATATAAAAATTGTTTTGTTTAAATTTTTAATAATAATTAATTGATTTTTGATTGACTAGATCTTAGTCACCCCTAACTTCGGATAGGCTCCGAATCCCTTAGTGGAGACGTATAATGAGCTGATGATGATGATATTTTTATTACGGAATATAGATCGATGTGGAGGACAAAAAACCTTACGAAAGTGATGATGGGAGATGATGATGATGATAATAATAATCTTATATATAAAATTCTCGTGTCACAGTTTTCGTTCCCGTACTCCTCTGAAACGGCTTGACCGATTCTCATGGAATTTTGTGAGCATATTCAGTAGGTCTGAGAATCGGCCAACATCTATTTTTCAGCGCGACAGCTAGTTATTTTATATTTTTTTGTCTTCACACAGTTAATAAATTTATAGCCACTCTATATTACATACTAGCAAGGTTGTAGTGACGCCATTCCAAATTAGTTCCACTTGTGCCAATCTGGCACACCGGAACTCTCGCAGTTTTCGCTTATCATTATTATAATAAAAATATAAATTGGATTACATATTTCTTTACAGATTGTTTTTTTGTAATGTTTGTTGTGGGCAAGGCAATTTCCCTCGCCAAGTTGATCCAACGGAAAACTTACCTCAATTTTTTTAAACTGTTTCGTCGTACATTCGATTTGTCATAATTTCAATATGGTTGATGTCAGAAGGCTTTAAACTTCTCAATAAATAGGGCTTTGTAAAAAGATGTAATTTAAATTTACATATAGTACGCGTTCATTTGATTTGGCACGTATGGAAGAACAATACTCTTGTGCTCGAAGTGCCAACTCATACGAAAAGTATACCTGCCTATATCTATGCCTGTATTTCCGCTAATGTTTGTTTGCAAAATTTTCACAAGCTCAGCTTATTAGATGGTTAGAAATTGATCAAGAGTAAGAAGTATTTGAATCGCGAAATACTTGTTAGCACATTAAGCTGCGTATACACTGGTGTTATATTACATTTTATGTTAATCTTGTTCTAGAATATATTTCAATAGCGTGTTAAGTAATATTTAGTAAAGTTGTGTAGTAAACGTCTAACATCTATTAATATATTAATATAATCATTATATAAAAACGTGAAGCAAATAATTTTTACGCCTTTTAAGGAAATTGCGCTAATTGTACGTGAAATTTGACACAGAAAGTAAACGTGGAGAAGAATTGCACAAAGCTATTTTTAATAAAAAAACATGGATCATGAAATATGGTAGAATTTCGACCAATAGGCGACAACTAATGATTAAACTGCTTTTTAAAACATGGCGTATTAATATGTTAAAGGTGTACAAAGACCGCATCAAATCGAAGTCCGTAATATCTGCCTACCTCACTACGAGTGTGCATAATATTGTTGTTGTTATTAAAAATGTTTGCTTGTCGTGTGTACAAACCTTTATTAACTTCCGCATTATGCCAGGTTAGAATGAGAGCTGTTGGTATGTCAGAAAGTGAAGCATTGAACTTTAATGTTGATGCCTTGTTACCCGTTTTACCTTACTCGGCCACCATTTATTTCACACAAACATTGATACCGGACTGGAAAATTTCATAATAGAGGAATAAAATATATGACCATTACGTATGCGTTAAATAAGTGAATTATTTTATGTCTAACTAGCTTTTTTATATCATAATTTGGCAAACGAGCGAGCGACCGCGCCGGCTATAGACATCCGCAATTTCTTTGCCTACCATTAATCAACGGAGGAAGGAACGCACAGAAAGAGAATATCCTCCTTATGCGTCTCCTCGTTCGAGACAAATCGTCATCCCATTCCCATCCTCTCCTTTATAAGAAAAGGGTGGGAAGGGGAAGAAGACTAAAATTAGGCCTTCGGCACCACACTCATCAGACGAAACGCGGAATTGCTTCCACTTCACGGCTGTCTTCTGTGTGGTCGAGGTATTTCACCGGGCAAGCCGACCAATTCGTGCAACAGATGTTGTTGCTGGCGTCTACCACTGATAAAATTACGTGAAGCTATTGTTTCTACAAGTTTTAGCTTTCGATTTGGAACATTGTATATTATAAAAATCACCTAGAGCGCTACCTCACTATCCGGACACTAGCCCTATTATCTTACGTAATATCTTCAATTACATATCTTGTGTTAGCTCGGCCTCGTACCGTTGTTACCTGTGTTTATTGTTCAGTGAAAGTAGATCAGATTTATTTCTACGTATTAAATTATTTTTATAATGAACTCTCCAATTGTAATACATGTAATGCGTTAGACTTCATAATTACTCAATTCAATAAAACAATATTTGTTGTTATTTAGATGAACGGGCGAAGTATTTATTTTATTGATTGATGAAATATGTAAAAATGTTAATTACACTTTGATTTGTTACTAGTGGACTTATTAAAGTCCACTAGTAACAAATCAAAGCAGTCCACAAATGCATTAGCATTTGTTATTTACAAGGGAAAAAAGGTTGACGTTTTCCGTACATCATCTAACTAATATTATGAAGGCGAATGTTTGGATAGATGGAAGTTTGTTTGAAGGTATCTTCGAAACGGCTTAACGGATCTTAATGAAATTTAGCACAATTGTTGAACATGGTCTGGAAGAACACATACTTATTAAGTTTTTTTTTTGTTTCCACGCGGACAGAGTCGCGGACGTCAGCTATAAATGCGAAAGTTGTTTGTTACTACTTATCTCCTAAACGGGTTATCGGATATCGATGAAAACATGCACAGATGTAGAACATAGTCTTTGTTCTAAATAGGTTACTTAACTTTTATTTAATTCCGCCAAGACGAAGTCGCGGGCAAAAGTCAGTGGACCATATATTTCTTTCGCCGCTAAAAAGCTGTGTGCAGCGGCCCTTATTATATTATACTTAAAAACAATAATAATCAAAATACATTCTACACTAACTATCGCCCGTGTCGCTGTCTACATCTGTGCCAACTTTTATTAAGATTTGTTGATACTGTTCTGGAGATGCCTTCAAACAAACATCCATTCAACTAAATTAAATAACTTTTGTTTGATGTTTTAATTATGAACCTAAACTTTTACAATATTTTATAATAAATACGAGGCACGTGAAGTTACAAAATTCTTAATTAACACCGGCATTCACTACCGTTTGTTAACTTAAATTTTGTTTGTCCAATTATGTTGAAAAAAAAACGGAAAACTATGTAATACTTCGGATGTGGTAGAATTGCGTAAGTAATTACCGTTAGTTACAAATGTTAGTTAAAATTCGTTATACATTTCGCTTTATCAAAATTTCTGTGAACAAAAACCTTTTATCGCATAATATTGTCTTTGTAAGTGCGACATAATTTTTATGTCGTTTTTCCGAGAAAATTAAACACGCTGTATATTCAGATAAAAAAAAAAGATAAAATCAATTGTCTATGATTATATGTAAAAAAAGGTTACGTCTGTTTGTAAAAGTAAAAGTTGGTATTTATTTTGGAGTTTCTCTAGAGCAATACATGATTGGAATTTAATTAAAGAATTTCTTTTTATTGTCTACTTCCTACTTCGCTTTTAAACAGATGTATTTAAAAAAATGTTTACATTACATTAAATTGTTAAAAGATATGTGTGAAGTCAACCAACTCGCACTGTGCCAGCGGGGTAGACTATGGCCTAGTCACCCCTAGCTTAGGATAGTGACGTATAGTGAACTGATGATGATGATTCTATTTTATGTCATTTTCATATTTTTTATGAATTTAACCATAAACAAACTGAAAAGTTCTATAAGCAATATGGATTACTATTGTAGAACTTGAAAGAAAACGAGTAAATAAAACTACATTTACATATAGTATTTAATCTTTACGCCTGGATTACATATGCCAGTACATGAAACCAGTAGCGCTGGCTGGCATGAAGTGTTATTGATAATATATTGCATTAAAGCTGCATTATGGATGGCTCACCTGCGCCAATTCGTGTTTATGCCAGCGCTGATTTTGAGCGCTATTGTAAACCAACTGGCATAATGTAAACCAGACTTAATATATCAGTAGACTTTATTATGAATACATATGTAATAGAACATATTTTCAGTACCATTATTTAATGGACAAATTATTTTTTTCTTTTATTATTTTCCGCAACAAGAATGGTGAAATATATTGCGATCGAGTTTAATTAAGTACTAGTGACGAATGTCGTAATAAAGTAATAGACCTGCGCAATGACAGCTTACGTAATTTATATCTCGTCAAATGATAGCCGCGGACTAATGGTAACTGAATAGGTTATATTGTTTCTAATAATTGAAAATAGTAGACCATCAGAGTTAAGTTGGCCCCTTGCCATCAGCTCATAAATGTAGTCCCGGGTCTCAAACCTACCCAAAATTTGTAACGATTTTATTTGGAACGATTCCTGCCACTCAGTTTCTTCGTTGGACGACAAGACACCATCCCAGCAGTGCAATTACCTTCTGCCTCTCACAGCCGCGTTGTGGAATGGTCTGTCCTCGGTGATATTTCCAACGACTTGGAGTCCTTCCAAGAATCGAGCTTACTATCTCTTTAAAGACCGGCAACGCATCTGCAGTTCCGATTAGGTCTTATTCGACCACGCTGGCCCAGTTCGGATTGACTTTATTTTTTTTCGCAGATATTTGCAGGTTGCATCCCTTTTTTATTTCTCTGTAGTAAAGTCGGATAAATATTTACATGAAATTAAAAAATCGAAAA
The DNA here is from genome assembly GCF_912999745.1 of Papilio machaon. Classification (NCBI taxonomy): domain Eukaryota; kingdom Metazoa; phylum Arthropoda; class Insecta; order Lepidoptera; family Papilionidae; genus Papilio; species Papilio machaon. Next base: position 3,085,649 of record NC_060010.1, read on the forward strand.
ACACATTGGTAAACGGGGATCGCACCCGGACGAATTATTACGAATACGAATATGAATTCTGTTGGCAGAAACAGTTTTAAAAACGATTGCAATCAAAAATTTTGTTACTTTAATAACCATCAATAACTTGAGACAATAAAAGCGTGTTAAACCTCATCGTAATTGACAGTCGACCAATATCGTTTATTATCGACATAAGTATTTGATCTGCGCAATTTGCATGACTATGAAATGTAGATTACACGCAAGACTATAAAAACCAATAGCCTACTTTTATATTAAAACAGATACGGATATTGAAAATATTTCAATATCGTCTTTAGTCACGCGGTGTGTGTGGGTATATATGTATTTGCTACGTGTTTTTTTATAAACGTCGTCCTCATGAACTTAATGAAGTCAACGGGTACGGAGTAATGAACATGAACAGGGTTGTGCGAGTATCGTTCGAATCGAATTAAATACTAATATTCGATTCAGAACGATTAATCCGTAAGTTACATTTGCATACCCCTAATCACGGTTCGTAAGTTCGACGATTGTCAAGAACTTCAGTAACAGGTAACGAACGAATAATGTTTTTGAACGTTTATGAGTGTAGGAAGGTCTTTCATATTTTATAAGGTAACAGTGTAAATAAGGTACAAAACTCAATTTTTACACTACGGTATATTACATATGATTTCGCTTTCTTCTGTTTTGTAATACACAAAAAAATATTACATTTTCAATGATAATTAATCGAAAAATCGTATTATTCTCGACTACTGTAGTAACTGACGTTGGTTTCTTTACATTGTTTAGGCATTGCTTTTGTAAATTTTTTTCTCCAGAGCGGAATGCTTTATGCATACTCTGCGCCCCGGGGGGACGCAGTAGTTATGTGGGATTTTCTTCCAGATGAGAAGCATATCAACTAAACCACTCTGTTCCTCTAACGCATTTGGGACGGGACCACGGGCACGCTTTCGCTTTCATCCGCGACCTGCTTTTGTACATTATGTTAACTACAACTCAAGAATAAGTGTAGTTAGAGTTACAATACAATGTAAAAAATATACAACAGATGTATACACGAAAAGTATGTTGACAAAAAAGTACATTTCAAGCGCCTTTACTGTCGTCTATGAGTATTGCGTTTGTATCTGCTTTTTGCAAGCGCTCCATCACTTGCCCACCTCACTTTAATATGTAACTTATGCATCAATCATACCGCTAGCCCAGTTTCAGCCTCTATTATTTATTACGTACACAACGATGTAATTATCGGACGCAATATAACGTGATGCGATAACACGTTACATGCTCATAGAATCATAACGACATTTTATCTTTTACCTTTGATCGATTAAGTAGATTTATCCAGAATTATTCATTTAGAATTTCAGATAAAAATCCGCCTTCCACATTGATTGCTAAAAATACGGTCAAACCTTGAAGACATCATCGGTCTATCTTAAGAGTAGTCTAAATTCATAAATAAGTTATCATACTTATAATTATAAATGCGAGTGTTTGGATGGATGGATGGATGGGTGTTTATTTGAAGGTATCTCCAGAACAGTATCAGTAGACAGCGACACGGGCACGAACACGGCTCAACGGATCTCGATGAAATTTGGTATAGATGCATATCATAGTCTGGAAGAACACACTTATGATGTTTTTTTTTTAATTACGCATGGACTGAGTCGCGGGCGACACCTAGTTAATTAATAAAAATTGAAGAACTATACGACCGACTATATGCTTAAGACACTCCGGAGAATAATAAGAATGGAATATTATCTCATTCTTTAAGTTGGTCAAGAAATTTAAGTTAACGTATGTCACAATGTAAATCGTAAGCTGAATTGAATATAGTACGTATATTAATAATATTGATAGACCTCAACTAAATCTTGGATTAATAGCAGTCATACGAAATAAACGAAATTTTCTATCTATATATAAAAGAAAGTCGTGTTAGTTACACTATTTATAACTCAAGATCGGTCGAACTGATTTAGCTGAAAATTGATGGGGAGGTAGCTTAGAACTAGGAGACGGACATAGGAACTTTTTTTATCTTGTGTGCATTTTTATTCCGCGCGGACGGAGTCGCGGGTAAAAGCTAGTATACAATAAAAAGTTGTTTGAAACTAAATGATGAAACATGAATTTCTTCCTTTTTAGTTACATATTTATTTCGAGATAATGTTCTAATGTGTAATCCGGAACACCGTTACATAACGCATTAAATTGCGATACACTAAAATATTTAAAATGGTTCAGTTTTTAAAATAAATAAACATTTTTGGTCAATAGTCTCTCAAGAGAACATTTTTATGATAGCTCACTATCTAGAAAAACTACCACAACTGTAAAATATAGATAAATAGAACTTATAAAATCCTATGACAAATTTGACAAAAAATATATTAAAGTCTGTTGAACATTAATAATTGTTTTACATCTTACTCATATTATAAATGCGAATGTTTAGATTGATGGATGAATGTTTGTTGGAAGGTATCTCCAGTACGGATTGAAATTTGGCACAGCTGTAAAACATAGTCTGGAAGAACACATAGGCTACTTATTACGTTTTTTTTAATTCCACACGAACGGAGCTAGTTTGAAATAAAATTGCTTTTCGCAATTGAAAGTATGTTTGTGGCCATACAATGATGTCATTTAATAGAAGTTTGCATCGATAATGTAATAGTTGTAAAATCGGAAGCATTAAATCAATTCATTTGCTGACATATTGAATGCTGATTAATTCAATTGTTAAATAAAAGATGTTGTAATAAGATAAAAGCAATAGTTACATGTGATTGTTGTTCCGGATGTTCAATTTAGAAGTCTTTTTCGATGCATTAATAAACACGGAGAAAATTACGATAATCTATTTAAGTAAAAATGGGTGTAGGTCATGTTTTCCCTGTGAGTTCCAACCACTGAATAAACTTTATAAACTTTGGTACGATATGCGGATGGCTCCTGAGAAGATTGTGTAACCTCAAAAAATGTAAAAAATTGTTTGTACACTTGGTACTCGTAAAACGAATCCATAATCTTGCCCGTCTCTCTGAACATGATAAAGAACTCTGCTGCTTGCTTGTCTCTCATACCAAAAAATAAACAATGGAATAATAAGATTTTGATACGGTATTCATCTGATATAATTAAAGTTTTTAGATGAAATTAAATTGCTAATAAAAAGTGTTTAATAAAATAAACATCGAAACCAGTCTAGTACTTCGCGTGAATATGACGTCACCTGAACACGTGAAATGTAAAATATGATTAAATTCTGCATTCCTTGGCATTTTGCGTCATCTGTTTATATCGTTTTCTGTTTTTTTCTTACTTTTACTAAACGAGTTGTTTCGACAATTTTGTCTTTTGGTAACCAACCTCATTAAACTCAAGACTGAGAAAATTCAACTGTATTCTTAATCTTTTTGGTATTAAACTTTAGTTTTATTTAAAATATGTTGACTAATTAATATACATATTATGTAGGCGATTAAAATACCATTCAATATTATTTGGTTCAATTTCATAATCGAATTTGAGAAGCACCGAGATATTCGACACCATCTTGTGAATTAAAAATTACGAAACCTCTTTGGTCTGGTAATGTTATTTTTTTAACCAACACAATCACAGCCTTAGAAGCAGACTATGTAAGGTTTCAGATTTTTAGAGCGTATTTTTAATAGCAAGGTCTTGAAATATAACATTGCAACAGAACGTATTAATATCATTTTATTAAAAGTACTCATTAAGTGCATATATTTATTTGAGAACCTCCACATAAGAAAATCATAAAAATATGTAAAGAGAGTAATGGTAATCCTGAATATTTGGAAATCGATTGGAAGGCTTACAATATAATATGAATAGACAAGACTACACGCGCCAAACTGTAACTCATATTTAGTTAACTAATAAGTAACAAGCCTTTATTGCCCTATTAGACAATCGCGTGTATAGTGTATTAATTAAATGTATATATATGACAAATGCAACAAACACGAAAAAGCGACGTATGACTTTTACACTAACCGTCCCCACAGAGGGGCTTGGAGTCATCCCTAAGTTAGGGGTGACTAGATCATAGTGAACCACGCTGGCCGAGTGCTGGTTGGTTGAATTCACAAATATAATTTAATTTCTTCGCAGATATGTGCAGGTTTCATTACGACCTTTTCCTTCACCGTAAGAATTCATACCAAGTATTTATTGCATCCAGTGGTATAGTATAATATAGGTCAGGGATAGTGAACCTTTACGTATCAACCATTTTTTTTTAAAGAAAGGTTTAGTGACGTCATAGACGTGCAATCAAATAATGTTGACTATATGATTATTTACAATATTCCATACTGTAGAGATCACTTTCGTTCGTTTCTCATATAATGTTCACTTCATACTTTTTTCGAAGTGTATAATGAATTTTTTGATGGCGTGTCCACAATATTGAGCGCATTCGTAAGGCTATTGGTTCGCCAAAATAAAGAGCAACGACTCCTTGAAGATGTGGTTGAAACTAGTTTTAAATATATATTTAAGATGCATTAATACTTTTATTATGCATAAATTAGCTCAGTGTATGTTATTGACGGTTATTTAAATTTATTTATTGGTTTGTTCAAGACTTATTTCTTAACTTCGAAGGATGGACGAGTTGCAGATGGATTATCGTTTGAACTTTGCTCTTTATGAGGCTGGTATTTAAAGTTTAGCGAACATGTTACAACATTATGATAAGTGGCGAATATTTTTCGTTATCTCTATGAATAATAAAAAAAAATACAGTCGAATTGATAACCTCCTTCTTTTTGAAGTCGGCTAAAAAAAGATTGTGTAAAAAATAATTTGTTTGAGAAACGAGTGAATTTAGATATGACGGCTGTTAGAGATGTATGGGAGAGTTGTGCTTACTGTGCTGACTTTTCAAAAGGAAATGGGCAGGGAGATAATTTACATGAATCGAAATTGAAACTTGATGTAAAAATAAAATGTAAACGGCATATATAAAACGATTGATAATGAAATTGTTACTACAGCGATATTATGTTCGAACGCGTTGAAGTTTTTTATATGGGTGGTGTTTTGAAGTAGTGAAATATAGCTTTCAAATCAATCTTTATTCAACACTTTTGGATTAGTAATTGTCTGGGTTAAAAAGAATGGACCTTATACAAGTCCATATAGGTATACATATTAATTATTTTGTCTATACACAGTGCAATTTCTTATTATTACAAGAGGGTATTCTTTACATTTCACTATTAAAAGCTTTCACATTTATCATGACTCTTTAAAAATTTTATTCAAAATGCTTACTAATAACATAGAATTGAATAGATAAGGAAAAGATTTCTCGACTTACGTTTACTACAAGATATTGTATGCACGATAAATCTAAACAAACATAGACGCATTCACTTGCTCTAGTTTCGTTAAGTCGACACTGTGATATAGACTTAGGAAATTAATACAACTTATAGAACTAATAACAGATGTATTTACTACCTATATATGTTGATGAAGTAATTGGACCAAAAAAACTCTAATAGTAACTAAAAATATTAATCATCAACCTGCCCTTATCCCTATGGAGGGTCGACACAGTATGTACTACTCTGTATCAGCCGTTATATCGGAATTTACCCTCCTCCCCAAAAAAAAATTACATCAATATTATAAAAATAGATTAGTATTTTTGTTTGTAACGGAATCAAAAATTATTGGATGTATTTAAATAACTCTTTCACCATTAATATTATATTCTCCATTACTAATATTAATTTTTGAATATTGTTATGAAATGTTTAAAAAAATACATGTCCGTCCGTACGAGGCCCAATTGTCCCGCTGGTGACAATGAACTTTATCTTGTTCATTTCAATGATACATTTCTTTGTTATTTAAATGGAATACTGAAACGAATATTTGTTAATATACATTAAAAATTTATATTAGACTGATGTCGAAATTAGTCTGAGTAGCAATTAAATATGTGTAAAAAGTTTACGGCAAGTTGAATGGCGTCGTGCATCCTTAACAGATTATAAAATGCTAATTGTGCACATATAATTAATGTAAATCGTGTAGAATACGCATAGTTTCTTATGCATCTGACAGATGAACACAGAATCGTAAATTGGTCACTTAGGGAGCCCCTTAGTGTAGAATTGTTACCGTAAAATTTGACCGACTTGAAATTCTTATTAAAACATATTATTGTCTCTACTTTTACAAAGTAACTATGTGAAATGACAATATGTTTTAATACAAGTCTCCTGACAGTGGAAACTCACTTACGAGACCACTTATTGACTAAGTGCGGCAAAATAATTTAGAAATAAACGATTTTCTACTTTGAGCTTGACAGTGTAATAAGTTGTTGATAACACCATATATCCCAATTGAATAAAGCGTACTCATAATATACGTAGATCATAATTTACTTAGTAAGTTCGTTTGCTTCCCACTAGTTCATATTTTATCTTTGGCTTTGGTAAATGGAACAATTTTTCATCCATGCAAGACGGGAACCAGTTGATCATCATCTAATTTAGTAAATTGCTTTAATATGTTAGCCACAATTAACACATAAAATTATCGAACCCAGGCGTTCACCCTTCTTTGCCAGTATCTTGCCGCGGTGGGAGGGACCGTATAAAGCCTGCAAGTTTCAGACTTTGGTCACAACCAGTCTTCGACGTCGTACGAAGACAACATGAAGCTCACGGTAAGTTTTAAATAAACACGTGCAGTGCAAGTGGAGTGACGTATTCGTGTGAGATTTATAAAAAAATAGTTTACATTTTTTTTACAAATGCGTTGAGATTTTGCAGCCAACGTTTAAAGAAAATATTTAGTTTTTTTGAGATTTATTAATTTTCGGCCAGAGCTGAGTTAAAATTTAGCTTTATTAGGAGATAATTTTTATTTGGTGTTTAAAATTACATTTTGTTTTAGAGTTGAGTTTATTTAAATTATTTTAAAATACATTTTAAATTTTACTAATGTATAATGCAATAGTAAATTTGAATGTTTACTTTTTTAATCTACTCTAATTTATTCAATGAGAAAAATTAAAAATCCAAATCACATGAGCACAATTTCCGACATAAAGTCAGCATGTGTATAATTTTCTTTCCGGGTTTTATCTTCACTTATGTGGATAGGTAGTTTTCTTTTCACTTTCTATTTTCCGACTTCATCGTGAATAAAACAGATAAATGTTATCTTGCAAGTAATTAATTTGATTTTAAAATTCCTAGAAGAGGAATAATTTTAAGAAGTTGCAGTAAAACATATTTATTATTTCTGTATATTTATAATTTATACGATACTATTTATAAGCACTAAAAAGTGAGATTTAGTTACAGTAATATATTAAATTGGTAATAAATTTCACGGTAAATAATTTCAAAAATTTGATATTGGATAATTACATTGCACGAATAAAAAGGTAAAATATAAAATGCTATTACTTTTAAAGTGTTGTTTAAACATTACAGTATACGAATTAAAAAAAATTAAGATGCTATCTGTGAATGCGTAAATGCGATCTATACCAGTTTACGCGTGCGGAATGAACAATTACGGATGCAAATAGCAAACATTCGAGCGGACGCAGTGATTGATGCGTAGCGTGATGCGTAATTTTTATTACGTGAGGGACGTTCTGTCAGATGATTACCACAGACTAATTATATTTTTAGCGGGTAATCGGTAACAGATGTTATGATGATATTACCTCATAATGTTAGTATTATATATTAGTATTATAAAACTTTTATGATATGTTGAGTTAATGATTAATTAGTAGTAGAATCAAATATGCAGGAAAGAAATTGTTATTTTATTTATGTAAAATTTGCATTATTTAAAGTGAAACCATCACTTATAATTGAATCATAATTATGACTTTTAACGTTATTTTTCTGTGGCATTTGTAATGCAAGCTGAATTCAGTTAAATTAATAAATACTGTAATAGATTGCTCGAGCAATGAGTTGAATATGTATTTATTCTAAAAAGATAATCTCTTGAGCAATATATCAACGCCAACTGTTTGTGTATCTTGCAATAGCCTGCAGTAAAATTTACATAACTGCATACAAGTCAATATATTGTGACACAAAAATGTCTGTGTGTTTGAACTTATTGTATTGGTCTAACTTATGTAAGCGATTAGTTAATTTTTGCTGTAGCACATAGAATAATTAGTACTTAATAGGACAGTTAGAATTGACACAAATTAAATATAATATAATATCATATATAATTATCTCGACTGTAGTTACGTTTCTAATTTTAAAATCTTGTCTTTCGTTACAATTTAAAGTTAGGAAGCCAAGAATTGTCACCACATGGGATAATTAGTTCAGTTATTTTTTTTTAACTCTTTATAAAATATCTAGACTTATAAAGTGTGGAAGTTCACACACTATTGGTAACATACGTTCATACCATCATCAATCTGTCTCGATTAAGTGACGACTCACGTTCACAGCTTAGATCTGGTATAAATTTCACTTTCACTTAACTAATACATTTTCCGTACATGTGCTTAAGTGTAAATACGTTACTAGAATATAAAGAACTATAGTAAACGTTCATCTGATACGGAAATCCTTTAATATAGGAAATTTTAGATTATTAACATAAAAGAAAGTTTTCAAGTTATTTCGTCAATGATTACAACTGTTCACTTCGTTTAGAATTTAAATGACAATAGTAAAGTTTAGAACTTTGATTGATGTAAATAAAAAAAAAGCAAGTATTCTATTATCATGGTATAATGGTACTGGTATAAGTACTGGTTTTAGTTTTCTTTCTAAAATCCACTACCGAAAAGGTTTTATATTAACATATGTTTTTTTGATTTTATGAAAATTGAGCATTGTTAATTGTTTACGGCAGATCTCACTCGTATTCACAGTAATTCTTAGCAACTAAATCTATGTATTTGCGCGAAACAAAAGGTTAATTTTGTAACTCTCTCATACAATTTACAATTGGTTCCGTTACTTTGGTTCCGGTTTATACGATGTTTTGTATTCAACAACGCAAACATCGATTTATCTTAGTTATATCAAGAATATTCTATAGTTTTATAAATGTAGAAGAAACATTTAGTTAATGTTTAGGAAGAGAGGGTTGTTGTTAATTTCATTCCAATTTTTTAGGGTTGCCCATTCCTTGTTAAACACTCAATTTATTCTGAAATTTTTATAAAATTAAAACTCATTTGAACATAATATTTGAGAATCAGACCTATAGGTAATCAATCTGTTACGAGCTTAATCACACTCATTCCTCACGTCTTTTTTAAAAATATTTAAAACGTTAAATTACACATATATTTTGTGGGTCAGAGTTATGTAGATTAAACTTTAAAAAAAATCCCACGTGCTTGCATAATTGTTGATTTCGTTTTTATTTTTTAACTGCACAACACCAACAAGAAAGTGGGAAACAGTTGTGTAATGCTGTTAAACAATAAATGCGAGTCATTACGCTTGAAGTATAGCCTTGTACAAGTACAATATTGAGCATCGATCTCGGAAGCTTAAGCTTTAGAAAGTTGCGTTAAAATGTTGCTTTTAAAGAAATTTTATCCTTTAACTATCATAAATGTTATTTAAATCTACTTCTAACATTTAATTTTTTCGTCGAACAATATTTGTGAAAGAAAAAGATACTTGGGTTAATGTCTCCTAAAATATAGGTCACATTATTTAAAAAGCAAAACAATACTAATGTTTATTTGTATTAGTTTCATTATATTTAGATAGTGACTTGAATCTCTTTGTCCTCAGGTTGTTCTAGTGGCCTCACTGGCCGTGGTCGCTTTTGCCAGCGAGGAGAAAGGCACAAAACAAGCTGCGGCTGAAGAGAAGAAGCAAGAAAAAAGAGGTATCTACGACACTGGTTCTTACGGCAGCTACAGCGACGGCGGTCACGGTTTCGGCGGCAGCAGTGAGGGTCAGAGCTATGGCGGCGGTCATGAGGGATACAGCTTCGGTGGACAGGAGGGTAGCTTCGGTGGACAGGAGGGCAGCTACGGTGGTCACGGTGGCGGGGAGTTTGGCGGAGTGTCCGGTGACTCGTGGAAACCCATCTCAAGCGATGAAGGTCACGGACACCATGAGCATGTCAAAACTGTCGAAGTAATCAAGAAAGTGCCCGTCCCTTACACCGTAGAAAAGCACGTTCCTTACACCGTCGAAAAGAAAGTCCCCTATGAAGTCAAAGTACACGTACCTCAACCCTACACCGTTGAAAAGAAAGTACCGTACACAGTCAAGGAATATGTCAAATACCCAGTCTATGTGCCTGAACCCTACACAGTTGAAAAGAAGGTCCCATATGAAGTGAAGGTCCCAGTTGACAAGCCTTTCGAAGTCAAAGTGAAAGTGCCAACTCCTTATACCGTTGAGAAGAAAGTACCTTACGAAGTGAAAGTACCCGTTCCTCAGCCCTACACTGTTGAGAAGAAGGTGCCAGTTCCAGTTAAATACGAAGTCAAAGTACCCCAACCCTACGAAGTCGTCAAGAAGGTGCCTTATGAAGTGAAGGTCCCAGTCGACAAACCATACCACGTATATGTTCCCAAACCATACCCGGTGACTGTTGAGAAACCTTACCCGGTCACAGTTCACAAGCCGGTACCATACGAAGTCAAGGTCCCAGTCGACAGGCCTTACAAGGTGGAAGTTGAGAAACCGTACCCAGTACACATTAAGGTGCCGGTGCCTAAGCCTTATGACGTGTACAAGAAGATCCCTTACACCGTGGAAAAGGAGGTTCCATATGAAGTGAAGGTACCGATCGACAAACCTTATCCCGTGTACAAAGATGTGCCAGTACCTCTAGTAAAGGAGGTTCCCTACCCAGTTAAGGTCCACTATCCAATTTACTTCAAGAAGGAACAGGAGCACGGTCACCACGGCTGGCACTAAACCGTCGTACTGTAATTTCTCACCCAGTACCTTATAGGCTAAGTTGAAATTGTGATCGTTTAGAGTTTTCTAGTGTAAATATGTATCATTGTTAAGATCTTGGTGCTCGCTCACGTTCGTATGGTTGTGATTGAAGATTTGATTTTTTTTTTTGAAAATGTTGAAAGATCTGTTGTTACTTATTTAGCTTTTTTATGCTTTGTTTATAATTTAGTTATGATTTTGGTCGGTGACAAGTATTCAAGATGAGGCTGATCAATTAATAAAATATATATTGAAATGTTTACGTGCGTTTTTTTTTACTTTTTAGATATTTTATTATGATAGTTTGAAATAATTATACATTAAATTTTAATTATAAATAAGATGGTAGACAGCAGCAACATAGCAACATTTTTTATAACCGCCTTCGATTAAATTTTAACAAAGAGGATTCCAATAATTGTAGACCATCCTTTTCAGATAATACAAAAGAACAATATCCTCTCTTTTATTCAATTGTTTCTCTACTTTTTCTGCCACGGCGCGTGGTGTCGTGTCAGTAGCCAGCTCGGCCTCCTTGGCAGCGTACAAACTCTCCCGTGCTACCAAGGAGTTTCGATGAGCATCAACATGCGTTATGATCATCTATATTTTATAAACTACATCACTTTACGTTCCTAATATCAGGAAACACTTAATTGTGTCTTCATAAAAAACTTCCGTCGTATATATATTAAAAGTATGTTAAATTCGTGTATTGATGTAACAATGATATAGCATAATTTTATATAACTAAATGATAAACAGATACAGTAGTTTTTACGAATAAACTAATAAAAAGAGCGCTACGAATACGTAACATCATTATTTTCTCATCTATTTAATGTATTGGTATGTATATTTTTTTATATTATAAGGTGGCAAACGAGCAAACGGCCACCTGGATTCGCCGTAATAGCGAGGCGACCGTTGCCCATAGACATCCGCAAATGTAGACGCGTTGCCTACCTTTAATTAACGGAGAAGAGGACGCACAGAAAGAGGATATTTCTCCTTCCTATGCGTCCCCTCTTCCGCCAAATCCACTTCCCCTTCCCATCCTTTCCTATAAAGAAAAGGATGGGAAGGGAAAGAGGACAAAAATTAGACCTCCGGAACCACACTTATCAGACGAAACGCGGAATTGCTTCCACTTCACGCCTGTCTTCTGTGTGGTCGTGGTATTGCACCGGTCGACCCTGCCAATTCGTGCACCCAACAAATATTGTTGTTGCGGGATCTACCACTGTTAATAATGTATTGGTATATAACGCGAATAATCTTACTCATGTTATAAATGCGAATGTTTAGATGGATGGATGGATGTTTGTTTGAAGGTATTTTCGGAACGGCTTAATGGTTCTTGATGAACTTTGGTATAGATGTAGATTGTAGTTCATAGTCTTGAAGAACACATAGGCTACTTATTACGTTTTTTTAATTCCGCGAAGACGGAGTCGCGGGTTACATCTAGTATTAAATATATTTTAGTAGCCCATTACGTATTAAGGAAATAGACGTAACGCCATTTTAAGTAATAGTACAATTTAAATGTTAGTAAACTTTTTTTTAAATATTTATACTTTATACATATTTCACGTAGTCCCGACAGATTTTGTAGATAACATATTGACCTAACTCTACAAGAGTGGTTTACTGTTGTAACATGAATGGGTTAAGTCTAAAACAACTGAAACAATTATATACGTAGTAGTTACAGAGCTTTCAAATTAACTGACTTACCTGATATGACTACATAATATGAAACGAGCAGCTAAATATCATCAGCTCATTGTACGTTCCCACTGAGGGGCTCGGAGCCTACCCTAACTTAGGAGTGACTAGGCCTTAGTCAACCATGCTGGTCAAGTTCGAGTTGGTTAAGTATCTTCTTATACGAGTATTCTGTGCCACTACGACTTATAGAATATCTTTAAGTATTCCGCATGCATTTCACTAGTGCTTGGATTAATTAGACGAGTCGCCGGTACTGGAATAAAATTAAGATGTATTCGCTAGGCGGGTCAAAAGCACTGTACGTTTTAAGTATGTACGTTTGTAAAGGTTAGTTAGATATATTAACTTAAAAAAATTCTCTACTATTCAGTAAACATAATAAAATAATCGCAACAATAAATCCTTTCAAAGAAATCTAATAGAATGATTATAGAAAAGGTAAAATTATTGAGAAATTAAATATAATATCATGGATAGAATTTACAGAAATATTTAGAACAATTAATAGTTAATTAAAAAAACCGACTGACAATAACATTTGTTATGCAAAAGTGTACTAGCGTATGACAATTCACTGAGAAGTCATCTAACATGAAAAGTAAAAGTGTAATAACTACAAGATTTCATTCATTGCGACATTTAAGTATCTATTTCATCACAAGTTATAATATTTTTTTATTGCTCTTAAACAAAAGACTGTAATAAAATATAATAATCGACCTACAAACGTTAAGTTACCGTTAAGTCGTGAAAACTAACCAATATATTGGATTGCTTAATACTTAATGTTACTCGCAATGTCTGTTCTAAGTATAACTGGTGCATAACACGATCTGATATGATGTCTATGTTCTGCACTGGTAGTTAAGGCGCAACAGTTTCAAGGCAAATCTTATGTATTGTTTGGTTTCAACGCTCCCTTGGTTTTTTTGCAACCAAGTTTCAAGATATAGGACGGCTAATGATGATAAATTAGAATCACCATGAATTCCTACACTGTTCAAAAACTTAACGCAATCTCTCACATTATATTTGAAGAAACTGAGATAATGATATATTCTTGTTCGGGTGTTTCGGCAAAAGAAACAATTATTACTTTCATACTGCAGTACTCAGGGTTAATGAGTTACCAAGGAAGCTCTTTAGTGCGAATTTGGTATTAGCAATCTTCGCTTAGCGACTGTTCAAACAACACTTAAAAGATTTTGAATGCAGCAGTTAAAATCGTTTTCATAAGGTTGTACCAATTATTTACCGCGGGTTTTTGAAACCAAAATCTCCGTTTAAAACATATGACTATCTGACTAATATTATTAATGCGAATGTTTAGATGGATGGATGTTTGTTTGAAGGTATCTCCGAAACGGCTCAACGGATCTTGATGAAAATTGGCACTGATGTAGAACATAGTCTGGAAGACATATAGGCTACTAATTACGTTTTTCTTTTTAATTTGCGCGGACAGCTAGTTTGTTATAAATGGTTATTTTGGTCTCAGAAACTCATGGTCAGTTAAATAATTTAAATTTGTTTACAAATACATGTAGTTTTTGATTCGTTAATATTTCAAATGTTTATAATGTGTGCGAGAATAATCTGACCCGGTTTCTAATAATGTATAGTTTAGAATTGTAAACATGGTTATGTAAAACATCGCATACTGACACTGAATTTTCTCGAATGTGAGTTTATTGCTGCAATGTTTTCTATGTAGGGTGACAATCATTTTAATTACACTATTGGACCACTCCTACGTTTTATTAGTATTCATGAAAATTTATCTTTTTATCAAAAACATTCATAAGATTTTTCGAAACTATAATAGATTTTTTAAGTATGTTATTTTTTATTTTGCGTTTTATTTTACAAATTGCTTCTTTATTATCAGCAACGCAAATACATCGTGTGTACGAAATATGTCATTTTTTTCGACATTACATACACACATTTCGATTTAATCAATAGGTAGAGACCCATAAATGCGCCGGAATATCTTTCTTAAATTTGTGTAACATATGGTTACCTTCGCGTACTTCGTAACTGTAATGACTAGGAGTTTAATGTAGGTACGTTATTGGAATAACGTCAAGATTATTTAATCACATAACTATAACCTCATTCGTGTATTGATGGTGCATCTTTAACATACTAAATATAGACGTGTAATGTTTTGTACACGTTGTGAAAGGTTAAATTGTTTGCATGGTACAACATATGATTGTTTTTGCTATATGTTTCTTATATATTTCCATGTATTAAGTTGTTTTATGTATGCTGTTAAAGCTATGCTGAATAAAAGGCTTTTGGAACGAAGTTCCTTATCGCGCGTAGTGAAAGGGGGCTAGACGGAAAAAATTCTTACGAAATATATAACGAAAATTCATAGAAGTAAAATGTACTTCTTGTGAAGACTTAAGTTTTTTATTCATAGAATAAACATTGGTTCCTTCACTAATTAATCGAAAGGAACTTCGTTCCATCCGGGTGTCCCTTGACACCTCTCAAGTTTTTTTATTTTATTTATTTATTTATTTTATTATGTATGCTGTAATGTATGCAAAAATTTAATTCACAAATTCATTAACAAATTGAGACATGGCGGGGAACAAACCAGGACTTACAAATTAAAAGCGCACAACCTCAGGCGTCACCGACTCACTCTGTATATTATTAATAGGATTCAAAATGGAAATAATTAAAATAAAAAAGTTCTCTCTACGTTAACATATGTATGTTCTACCAGAATTAAAGAGGATTTTATTTGCATTAAAAATAAATTACTTTTTAAAAACACTGGTTTGCAACTTTGTCCGTTTGACTAATTTACAATAAACAAATAAGTACATTTATTGACTAAGTTTGAAAAAGCTTAGATACAACTTAGGCACAGTTAAAGTTACTTTTACTGGCCAGTGAAGGGCAAAGACCCCACGTCCTTGCAGTTCCATTCACTTTGCCAACTTATATGTATATATTTGTATGCATTCACGTATGAATCAAATGAGGTCGGCAGAGTTTGGTGCCAGCTATGACATAATTTGAATGTGATAAAATAATAGGAAGAAAATAAACGAGCAATGAATAAATGACTGAATAAAGCTGGCTACACATATGATTATTTTTAATTAATATTATTTTTTTATGACTATTATTTTACAGAATACACGATACTGAGTAACCGCAGCCAAAATAATATATCGGCAGTGGAACACATAGTAAAAGATACCATCGTATAATTTTATTTTAGATCAAAGTCTTTGTAAATCGTTTTCATTGATGTTTAGCTTCGTTCCGAGTTGGAAAAAATAATTTATTTGTCTATTGAGAAAATATAAAATAGTGTACATTGTATAGACAACTTTATTGATAGTATCGTCCACTTCCACGTATTACGCGAAAGTTGTGCAACTTGTTTCCATATTTGCACGATACATAAACATGTACAAGTGGAAGTCAGAACGAAGAGATACTGATCTTTGGCTATTTTTGTTAACCATTTGCTAACTTATTGCTGACTCGCTATCGCCCGCGACTTCGTTAGCGCAGATTAAAAAGTAGCCTATGGTATGCCCACGTGCACAGCTACCTTCCTATCCTGAAGCCGTTCCGGAGATTGCTCGAAACAAACGCGGCCTTTCGGAGAGATATATAGACAGACAAAATATTAAAAATTGTTTTTTTTTGGCTATCAACAACGCATCTTCGATATTACATACAGACACTTCAATTTGATTAACATGTATAGATGATAATGGCGATAGTATTTACATACATTTACGTTTTTTGTCTTTAATTTTGGCAGAGATTATTTCAACATTTTTTTAAAGTTCCTCTTGACGTTTGATCTCTTACGCTAAAATTCAAATCCGAATGGAATTCTAGAAGATACTGCCTCAGAGAACGTGTGTTAAACTGTCTCAAACGTTTACAGATATTGTTATCTTTGTCTCTCCCATGAAATAAGCTGATACCACAACATGGTTGTTTAATTATTTTGGCAGGAAGATGTATTGTAATTTCATCTGACGTCAGTTTAAGAAGAATTCTGACAGTTTTCACTGTCAGAATTCTTCTACAAAAACATATTGTCATCTATCTTATCGTACGTGTGTTTCGGCAGTGGAAACTAACCGTGACATTACGATTTTTGTACCAAATTTTAAAATCTAATACAAACACATAACAATAATCTAACCACAGACAAGTGTAAGTAAGCATGCGTAATTGAGTTGTACGATTTAATCACGAGTTATATTCATAGAAAGTAAAAAAGAGCTAAAAATTTGAACAGAGTAAAGAAATTTGAATCATAAATATAAGTCAACAAGGTCTAATTTATTTATATTTTTCAAGCCTAAATATTTATTACGCACAAATGAAAACATGCCATATAACTATCGAGTTAGAGGTCGTTTTAATTTAACAGTTTTTATACATCCGTTTGCAAATGTACACACGTGAAAAAAAAGTTTTACTGGTCGGAAAGAGTAACGGACAAAATTGGTCATATAATTACATTTAATTCAAAGGTTTTATGTGATAATGTAACTTTCTAAACAAAGTCTTTTCCTTGCTATTTTTTTTTTATTTAAAAATACATTCATAATTATTTCTAAATTCTTAATACTACAAATCACAAACAAAAAATAATATTTTACGGATTTTTAGGATTTGTAATCTAAGATATTTCTTCTTTCTAATAATGTAAATCCGAAAGTTAGGATACATATTTGAATTCAATGGAAATGAGAAACTATATTTAACACATGTTCATTTATTGTCAATTATTGTCTATTGATTTATTTTGGTATATTTAAGTCAAAGGTTTAATGTTTAAATTGATTAAACAAAAATGTTCTATTGCATTTGACTATATATGTATAAGGTACCACGTAGTTATTCCACAACGATTAAACGGATCTGCTTTTGATGGCAACTCAGTTTTTATACAGGTATCATACTAATATTATAAATGCGAGTGTTTAGATTAGATGGATGGACGGATGTTTGTTTAAAGGTATCTTCAAAACGGCATGGATCTCGATGAAATTTGGCATATCTGTAGAACATACTCTGAAAGAACACATAGGCTACTAATTAAGTTTTTTTTTTAAATCGCGCGCGGACGGAGTCGCGGGCGACAGCTAATTAACAATAAAAATATTTTATCCCGTGACTTAAATAGACCACAGTCTTTTTTATGTTGCAACTAGAAATCAACGATATGTTTAGCTATAGTTTATCTTTACAATAAGTCGATAGTGACATCGTACCAAATATTGTCTTGATCTAGGATTGATATTAGGGAAGCATTTTATCTGCACCCATTAGTAAAATACTGTAAAACCAAACGTAATAAATACCGGTCACGTGTTTAAAACTATAAAGTTGCTTTATTTATCTATAGTGAAATTTGTATCGATTTATAATCTATGCTTTATCACGATTTAATTTGTCACTGGCCGGTTGTAAAATAATATGAACAGTATAAACCAGTTGGGTTTTACCAATTTCTATTTTTATACCGTTGATTTTCACTGTAGAATCCCTTGTATATAAACATATTGTTATGTTGATTTTTTACAAACGAATGAGAATAATTTTTGAGAAGGGTTTTGATAGTATAAACTCACGTTTATATACTCATTTAAGGTTACTTATATGTACTAATATTTATAGTAGTTGAAGATCGTCAAGTATTTTTTTTCCCAACTATTTTCTATCAAGCGTATAAAAAATTTCATTCTGCGGTTTGTTCACTTATCATTTGTATTAATCAGGTCGATTAGATTGCTCCATTGGGGTGGATTGGGGTGGAATGGCCATTTAAGGGCGGAAATTCAAAGGGTCGGTGAAATAAAAAGAACACTTTTTATCGTTCTCAAAACGTTCATCCCAATCGATTCGTTCACCTGTAGAATGTTGTCAATTAAGTCATTGTTTGTTTAAAAGATTTATAACATGTTGATATTGTAATGATAACAGAAATTGAATTCAAATTAGTTTTAATTAAATAACTAAACAACGTTAACAACCATTTAACAACGCTGTGAATATATTTTACTTGGCTCGTTAAAAATATACACTATTTTAGAGCATTATGCTAATAAGTATGTACTAAGACTGAAACGGTAAATCGACTATCGCAAGACATGTATATCTATGTTCCAATATTTATTATATATTTTAACTGTATTTTTTAACATGAAAATTTGCATTTTTGCGATTCCTCTGGTATTGCAGATGTCCATGGGCGTCGATGAACACCTTGGTGTTCCCGCTGCTCGTTTGCCCCCTTCTCTTATAAAATATATATATATATATATATAACGAATATTAAAGTTTACTTTCAGTTTACAATTGTATTATTATGTTATTTTTTTGTCAATTATTTTTCATCATAAAGGTGTTAATTTTACTAGTACTCGTTTCATATTTGGGCATACAATAATTTCATTAGCTAATGAAATTCCTTGTCCCCTTTCCTAATTAAACTGAGGTGACATAAGTTGTCTTGTCCCCTCATACAGACATTTGTAGCGGCAGAACTTACCCTTGTTGTTGCTTCTATTACCAAGTTATCAAGCGCGATGTGAACGATAACTAGCACCTGTTGAGATCACAGACTTACGAATTGTTTAGAAGTGACAACTTGCAAAATATTTAAAAGGAATAGTCGCTCTAAAATACTCAGAAGATTATTTTTTGTTTCCGTATAAAGGCTGCATTAGCTAACTTAATAAGCGTTAGAAAAATAGGACTAAGCTTGACCATCTCCCAAATTAAAAGAAATTACACAACACAGATGAAGTGTCAATCAGTGAAAAAAAAAATGCTGCAGTGCAACTTACTACATACATTTTTTTAGTATAAAAAATAAAACCATTAATTTAGCTAATTAATGTAATTTACACTGTATTAAGATTAAAAAAAAAGAAAAGTAGCGTCTTGTCTATTGGTTATTAAAGACCTATGTAACTGTAGGTAACATTCCATTATATTTCTGACATTAGAAGAAAATATACCCTGATAAAAATCAACTCATTCCGATTACATTTGGAATTGCGTACTATTATTATCAATGCTGTTGTTGCGTTTTTATACATATTTTTACACATACCTACATTTACATATTGCTACATTATTAAATATTTAACAAAATTCTAATTAATAGATTAATGTCAACATATTACTATGCTAATGAATTAAGTTTTATTAAATCTAAACAAAATAACTACCGTTCGCTTGATTTATTACAATAATCAAATATTTTAAAGTAGCGCCTGTTGTTTTTTATACGGCAAATATTTGCAATCAAAAAATTTAAACCATAAGATGTGAAGAAGACAAACAAATATACAGTTTATTTGCTTTATATCATTAAATGTATTCTCATCCATACATAATGTTTTTGACCAAAGAAAGTAAACAAAAATTAACCAGTCCACTTGTTAAACATTTGATACGGCAACGTCCGATTGTATCTAACAGCAATCAAAACAAATTAATCCCAAGAGGTTTATTTAAAGAATTCCCTTTAACCCTCAGTAAGACATTTCTTAATGCCAAATTAGCTATCGAGATTTTTTATAAGATAAAATCTCTTGATACGTCATCGTGAGAGATTTGGGTCAAATGTTAAGTTACTTACATATGTATAAACACCACAACTAAAAAAAGATCTGAATTTTTAGGCAATGAAAATAATAATAATTTCATATCATTGCTTTTTATCTGTTGTCACTGTTACCGTGTTTTAATTAAAAACAACAAGTTTATGAACAGGTCTTTTGATAGTGGAAAGTCACGGTCATACAAAACGGTCTTTGCACAATATCATAATTTAAAATAGAGTAAGAGGGCTCGATGAAAGAGTGTCCGAAAGTACAAAAAACCTGCCAACTTTTTTTCTACAAAGGAGCCATCAATTTAATTTTTTTCATTTTTTTTTATCTTAAATGGTTTGTAAACGTTACCAAAGATACGGATTGACAGTTATATCTGTCGGCGCCTTTTAATTTGCACCTATCGATTTCCTTGAAGATAATATTTGGCGACAAAATGTTTTTGTGCGTAGGCGTTTATTAATAGGACAAAAAACATACGACTGGCGGTAAAATTATTTCATTTGTTTTACTTTAAGATTCATTATCATATTGTCATCATTAAAGAAATAAGTAGGTTATTAATATTTCTAATAAATGATGCTAAATTCATAAATATAGACAAAAAAAAAATCACAGGACAATAATTTTGACCTTGGTAAGAAAGGCTATATTTTGAACCGAATCCAAAAAAAAACAGTCGAATTGATAACCTCCTTCTTTTTGAAGTCGGCTAAAAAGACGAGATTCTTAATTATTTATTTATTATCTTAAAATTATATACTTTATATTGAAAAGTTGGCTTGACATTTGAAAGTTACCAACAGCGTCAATAACTTTACTTACTAAACCTACTATGACTACTAACAAAGTTTCTTTTAATTACAACTTTAAGAGATCTTTTAATTATCACACTATATAAAAATTAAATTATGCGTTCAACTCGCCATATAACGGATCGTATTAACAACGAGACAATTTATTTACACAAAAAATATATTTCGATCTCCGTATCCTGTTGTAACAAAAACATCTGATCAATGGACTGGTCGATGAAGGGCAATATTGCGCACACAATCCGAGAAATTAATTACTCTTTAAGAACAATCAAAAAGTATACGTAACTGATTTTATGTTGCCATCACAAAGACGTGATGATAGGTCTAAATGTTCGCAACACGACCCCCACTGTTAAACCATGCTCAAGATTTATTTTACTCCTTTCAAAGTTTGTAAGGTTATCTGCTAACGAAGCATATTTATAAATAATACTAAAATTGTAAAGAGCTGATATTTATTGATCTGCCAAATATGAATCTCAAGAGAAAAGACAATGCTGTATAATAAAAAATAATGTTGACGAATTAATGTGACAGAATACTCACTCTTGGAATAAAGGAAATAAGAAACGGATCGACTCGTGTAGTAGAGCCGTGAATGGCTCTCCCGTATGAGAAATCTACTTGAAAGGACTCCAGTAATGATGTATCAACTCTGAGTGCGGTCTCTCCTACACGTATGAGCGGTAATTTATATAGAAATCTAGAAATTTCAAATAGTACAAGTAACTTTATCATGTCAATGTTGCTTTTATCGTGTGTGGCAACCCTAAAGTGAGGATTCGCATGCAGCCCCGTCGGTGACAACTTGGGGGTCGGCATAACTCTAGTTTTTTGGTGTGTGCCATTCAGCCTACAGCAGCGAGGGCGCCCGGGGTGGTCACAGACCGCACGTATGGCGCTAGTGTGCTAAGGAATTCCGTTACGCGCAAAATATCTTGATCACGATTCGTCGTATAGATAAAGCAGCGTAGAAGTCGAAGTTAGTACTAAGTACATATTTCATTTATGAGCTAAAATTAAAAGAATGATATGGGAATTCTCTGTACTGGATTTTGAAGCAGATTTTCGTGAAGTTTGTAACCTAGGGGATGGATAGATTTTTAAATGAAAAACGGAGTATCGGAAATCATATCTTTTGTGTTCGTAATTAAAATTAAAAAAATTGTACTTAATCATTGTTACGGGGCTATTTAAACTTTTTCTCTAGATCTTAAATTTTTTCTTTCGGTACAAACTATCGTTTGACATAAGTATTAGGTGCGTAGTTTCTTCGTAATGCATCAAAAAGCCATAAAGCCTTTTGTACACAGATAAAGTAAATTAATTAAAAATGCAACGCATTGTGACACAGATAAAAAAAAACTCACCTGGTTGTATATCACCAAAAGTAGAATTTAAAGGACGCACGCGTGGAATTTGAGCGAAATGTCAGTATTTCGAATTCACCGGCCCCTTGTTGTGTTTTTTATTGAGACCTCGTTGGTTTTAGAGCTGGGAGTCGCCACAGGGGGCGCTACTGCGGAGATAACTTTTTTTAAACATGCCGTCAGGCAAGTAATTTAGTTATACGGTTTCTTCGGATTAATTTATTGGTGTCCGTCTTGTTTTAACGTTGTGATGTAATCTTTTTATTTATTAGAGTTTTGCAATTATCTGCCGACTTAAGCGAAACGAATATTTTATGAGCAAACACGCCAAGCCTTGGAATATTTTTTTTAATTTACTTAAAAAAATCATTTAAATGGGTAGTAATTCTAATATATGGAATGATGTATGTAATCTTTGCTTAATTATGATCAATTTAACATAATAGTGATTTTAATTTATTTTGGACATTGTACTTAAAAATGCGCGTGCGCAAATAAAATCAGATACCTGTCATTAATATTATAACTCAGACAAGGAAAAGTACACAAATATTTTCTCTCATTTAATCAAATCTTGTACTGATTTTTTGATGATGCGTTCCATAAAAAATAAAACTATAATCTGATTTTAACAAAGGGGGACATAATGAAATAACTATTACGTGTGAAGATTGTTTTGTGGCAATATGCCACCCCTACAACCCTGCTCCCCTGCACTCTTGCACCCAGTCACTGCATTATGAATATACACATTCGATTATTTTTACTACCTTCTGTTATCAAGCATTGTAATCTACCAATTATATCATACGTTAGAATTTTGTGGATAAGACTGTTGCATTTATAACTTTCCGTATTCGTTGTAGTTATTGTAGTAAAACTTTTATTGATCGGAGCTAAATCAAAATTGGTCGAATATTATGTTGAAGTTTACGTCGAAATGTGCCTGGAATTAATATCTAAATTACACCACCAAATAAAAACGTACTAAAGGAATAAATCAATTTAAGTTGATAGCGATAAACAAAGTAGGGAAATGAAGCATCGCTTTTAAATTTGTGAAAGGTAGGGCATATCCACATTTTTCTTTCCGTCGCAATTCGCACTGCACCCCTGTGACCACAAGTGGGGTCAGAAGACCGCAATGTTGTGACCCCGAGCGTCCCAATTATGTGATTATTTATGTGCGACACATAATTATTACAGTACTGTCCTAACACTTGTTACAACGTCCATTTTACCAAGACCCTACGAATTCATCGTTTGTGTTGAGTTTTCAAAGTTTAATGCATTTTAATGGGTCTTGATATTTGGTTCTATTCTAGTAAGCAGATGTGATGACAGGTTAACGTAGTGTTGTATAACCGCAATAATGGTGTTTATGTGTTACACAAATGTGCATAAAATGATCATTGAATACTACCTACTGTAAGAGGGTAATAGTGCATGGATGAAAAGAAAAATCAGCGACTTTTTAACAGTTATATTTAGGGTTCTTAAGGAGTTGGCAGAAGAAGGCCGCCGGAACTTTTCCTTCCTTGTCGCAGAACTCGGAATAGGTACCATCCATACCATCTGGACGGCTGGCATTCCACAACAGTGCGGTTCTCGCGAAATTTCTTGCCGCGCACGGCCGCGTTGTGGAATGGTCTGTCCTCGGCGGTATTTCCAAACCAGTACGACTTAGGGTCCTTCAAGAAGCGAGCATATCACCATCTCAAAGGCCGGCAACACATTTGCGATTCCTCTGGTATTGCAGATGTCCATGGGCGTCGATGAACACCTTGGTGTTCCCGCTGCTCGTTTGCCCCCTTCTCTTATAAAAAAAAAAAAAAAAAATAGACTCAAAACAACAAAAGATGTAGTGCTGAAGGACATAGGCTACTGCTAAGTCTCAGACGAAGATGTTGACATAGCAAAGTTGAAGAGACTAGTAATAAAAGCTGACCCTACCACCATATGTAATAATAGTTAGGGAGAAACAGAGAGAAACAATTCCTTTCTTTAAGAGGCGTGCGTAGGCGCTGCCGTGCCGGGTGGGTGTAATGAGCGAAACAATAATTCTGTCACTAGCGTTCATTTTATTTTATCAAAGGACACTAGAATCGTTTAAACATAATCTTCCGCCGCGTCGGTTTGTGATTGACACAAGTTTTTTGGCGAATGTCGTCGGCCACGCGACACAATTAACTTTATGTAATCCCGAGCTTGATAGTTTGTTATCTAACGGCGCAGTCGGCACTGGGGGTACGTTTTTATAATGGTTAATTCGGATTAGATAATGTCCCACGGGTGGTCGCCGTTTAGGGGTGACTTTAGGGTTGTCAATTAATAGAAAATGAATACTTTCTTTCCCCTAACATAGGACAACAGCGTATCTTTAAACTAGAAGTAGTAAATTTAAGGTAATAAATTTATACCGTAAATAGTGAGGAAGCCAAAGAAGCGGATGTTGGAATAAATCTTTTTTTTTAAATTTGAAGTTTTAGTAGTTAAAATTCTATTAGTGATGTGATCAGTTTCAATGAGGTGCGAGTCCCGTCTTATAGAACACATTAATATTGACATTATTAATATTGCCAATATTATATTGTTTGCAGTCTTTGAATCAATTAGCACTTTTGGTTTTTATAACGGTGTTAGAATTGTTGTCGCAGTATTATTTAACTTGTAGTGACAACCCTATAATGTGGACGCGGAGGGTGATACCCCACCGCGGCGCCGACAGGTTGAGTGGTTGGTGTTTGTATTGAAGAGCTATTGAGATAGACGAGCATTTATTGCTTAAACATTTAGCTCCCATTACCCGAATTCAGATGTGCAATAAATCTTACCGTAATTGTTATTATATGGATATAAACAGGTGTTATTTTTTGCTTAAATTAATAGACCTTATTAAATGTAATAAATTGTAACGGATAGCATTGGTTTCGTCGCGATTTTTCGTGGCACTCAACAAAGTTATTAGAAGTTTTATTTATCAATTCTGACGATTTTTTTTTGTACGAAATAGGTTAGACTTCGTTATGACATTGTTTTAACTCAACAAAGATAATAATTATAGATGTCTATCGTTTGTAATTAAATATTAGAGAAATTCGTATTTTGTAAAACACAGACTTACACTGATCAAAGCGTTCCAACTCCGAAGTCTCTGTCTGCCAACCCAGAGAGGTCATGGCATGAGTTATGTTCCTGTAATAAACGATTCGTTGAGCTTTTTTGTAGTTTCGAATTTCAATTGATAAGTTTAACGTGTGTCCCGCGAGGCTCTCATCTCTCGCCCGTGCCTAAAATTACGTACCACATTAACATACGAGTACCATCTCAATGTTCCCGCATAAGTATTTAGTTTTACGCGTTACAAATTCAATTTCACGCATTCTACAGGCTGTTGATTTTTTTAAATTTAAAATTTTCTTTATTTGAAAATTGTGAACCTAGTTATTTTAAGTTTATTTAACATTATATTGTAGATTATAAGAAAATAGTGGTAATTTTATTTTTTTATGTATATATCGGCCATTTTATCTACAGTCATAAATTACCATTGAAAAGCGCCTGTCAAAAATAATCTAGCAAGATTTATAATAAACTTAAATGATATAAATATAGGAAGTGCTACAATACTTTGTAAACGTTCATGGCAAATTATTTTATCCTAGCGGAATATTATAAGTGAGAAAAAACAATATGCCACTCTTCTGCTACTGTACCTATAGTCTATAAACCAGTGAAGCTATCACAAACTTGTTACAACTTAGAAATCTCTCTTAAAAACACAAGGGGGAACCCTGTACTCAGATCGGCAGCGTTGTATTACAAGCCGCCAAAACGCAGCACATTAATCATTGGGAACCAGTATCTCTTTAAGTCTATGGCCGCGTAACACCATACAATTAAGTACCAACCATCGGTTCCATAAACACGGCTGCCTAAATTAAAGAGGGCGCGTAATGAAGGCCTCTTGCCTTGTAATAAGGAGAGTCAACCCGAAGGGACTTATTAATTCGAATATAGTGTCGGTTGATGTACGTGTGACATTGTTTTAGCGGGATCACTTACAATGTAGGATTAGTCGTTGGTTTCCGAGACCAAAATCTAAGTTTAACTTATATTGTTATCTCTGTTTTGTCAACGATAATGACAGTGTAACTATATGTTTTATATAGAGGTTTTGGTCTCAGAAACCAACGGTTAATTACGTAGACACACTTTGTTAATACATATTGTCGTCCCTTATATTCTTTTTGTTATAACATAGACAAGAATGTATCTATACATAAAAGAAAGTTGTGTTAGTTACACCATTTATAACTCAAGAACGGCTGAATCGATTTGACTGAAAATTGGTAGGCAGGTAGCTTAGAACCAGGAAACGGACATAGGATAATTTTTACCCCGTTTTCTATTTATTTTTTTATTCCGCGCGGACGGAGTCACGGGTAAAAGCTAGTATTTAATACAAGTGACGTGCCAGTTGAAACCCATAGTAACAACGACATTAATTTTAAGTGAGGGTTTGGTCTGGAAGCTAGGTAATTTCTTTTTTAAGATCAAGGGACATAAATTAATTTATTATTATTGACTGATTTGTTTTTTTTAATACAAGAGCTGAAACAATATGCAAAACGATACTACAAATAGATATTAATATTATAAAGATGAAAGATTTTATTCTATGTTTGTATTGAATAAGCTCCGAAAGTACTGAACCGATATAAAAAATCCTTTTATTGTTTGGTAACTACATTATCACCGGGTGACATAGGCTATATTTATTACTAGATTGTTATAAACTCCATGCGAACGAAGACGCGGGCAATTGCTAGTCGTTTATAATCGAGTTAGTTACATGTCAAATGATAACAACAACTTTTTCACTATATTCTCGGCCTATTCCAGATCCTAAAGCCCAGTGAAATGTGCCCAGTGAAATTGGGAAGTATTGCTGGAAATACGCTGAATAGGTATTGTGTGGCAATTTAAAACATCTTCATTTACTCTCGAAATACTCCTGTTGTTTAATTTTAATTTCAATTAAATAATTATGTGAATAAGTAAATCGAAAAGCAACTGGTACAAAGTAAAAAAAAAATTCACGTTGGGAACGATAAAGGAGTAAAACTAGTTCTTTAATGAATGAATGAATGAAAATAATGAAAGAAATCATATTACTATACAACTATATTTAAGCTTTCTTATAAGTTATTTTTCTCTCTTTTATTACAATTATTATTTTTATATCATAAGGGGGCAAACGAGCAAGCGGCCACCTGAATTAGCCGAAACAGCGAAGCGACCGCTGCCCATAGACATCCGCAATTACAGATGCGTGGCCTACTCTTAATCTACGGGGGACGCACAGAAAGAGAATATTTCCTCTTCCTAGGCATCCCCTCCTCCGTCAAATCCACTACCCCTTCCTAACTTTTCCTTATAAGAAAAGGGTGGGAAGGGGTAGTGGATTTGACGCATTGATCAGTTGAAACGCGGAATTGCTTCTACTTCACGCCTATTTGTATTTCACCGATAGAGACTGCCAATTCATGTACCAGATGTTGTTGCTGGCGTCTACGACTGTTAAAATTATTAAATCGTCATTATTAAATTTCTTAACCTTCAATTTGTCTCTGACATGGTAATAAAATGATAATAACGTTCTTTTATTGGAGCCATCTGAATCCTAAACGGCTCAAATCATTTTGAATGTATAAATGAATTCGTACTCTTCCATCATCATCATTCGGATTTATTTGTTTCTAATATTAATCATTACTTATTTTTTTTAAATTTTAAAAAAAGAATGGAATTTTCAGCCAGCAATTTGTTATAGATCTTTTTTTACTATGATAAATATTCAAATAACATCATTTAATAGTGTAGGGTAAAATACCCAGTAGTTGAACATAATTCGCTGATAGTTCATTAGTTTCGCTTGAAGTCTAAGCTAAGTATTTAAGCAATTAATGACACTAGAATGCGACTCACTTATCACCGACGAACAACATCCGTTTGTCACCAACACTTTTATAAAAAATCAATATAATATAAGCTTACAGTAGCAGATATAGATAATGACTGGACTGCATGTACGGTGAGCAAAAATGTGCAATCAAAATTATAGTAATACAATACGATGTGTTCTTTTCTTCTGTACATTTTTACCGTTTAATATGTCTGGTTACAGAGGTCAAAAATATAACTTGAAATATGTGATGCTAGAGTTTTATCACTTTTGAAAAACACGGATCCATTTAAGGATCACTTTGTTGTCCGTCCTGTCAAGATCCTTTTTCTCAGGATCGTGTGGAGGTATCACACTGAAATTTATATCAAATACTCATGTCTACTGTCTCTTGGAGCTGTGATATAATAAAACTTCTAAGCCAATGCAATCAAAAGATATAGCTGTTTATGCCGCAAAATTTTCGGACACTCGTAAGGGAATCGAAATCTACAGGGAACTTCTCGTGAACTCAGAATCTTGAAATTTTGGTACAAAGTAACGTCTTATAGCACAGATAAAGGAAAAATTGTGAAAATAGCATATTTTACTAATAAACCTTAGGTTTGTGTGGAACCCTCGGAGTCCGACTCGCACGTGGCTGTTTTTTTTTTAGAATAATTTTTTGTTGAAGTCTCACATATGATCTTAAAATTATCGTAATCTGCGTGTTGTTAGCACAAATTTTATTTTTCAATGTTATTAAAGAAATTGCTTTGCTAACCGTACAGTAATCGACGTCGCGTTGCATCGAGGTGTAATATAATTCCCTTTCGATCCGAACACCAATCAAAACCGTCGCCGATACGAGGCCTTTTTACTCATCTTTCGAGATGAGGCTTCATCCATTTTTCATGTAGCGGATGAGACAAGACGTCTTAACAAATCAACGATATAACCGACACAAATGAAAATGTACTTTATTGCTAAGACAATACGGAAGTTATTGAGTACATAAAATATGTTTGTTTGTCTGTTTGATCGCAATTAAAGCGCAGAAACGCACGTCATTAGCGCACACGGCAATATTCCACGCTACTTCTTGTCGATAAACCGGTGCATACGACTTGCAACATTTGTTATGACACTCATATCACAAATCCTACATACAATTATAATCCTTACCGACTTAGCAATTAGTAACATATTCGTCTGTGCAGTTTGGTGGTACAGTGATGGATTATTGTCGTCCAGTGTCACCGCGTCATTTCAAACGAGGCCCCGTAACAGATGCCCATTGTAATATGATCCTCCGGTTCGGTATTTTGATGAGATCCTAGCGATTTTATTGCGTCTCGTAATGGAAAGTTGCTTATTAGAGATATAAGTATTAACTTTGAGTCGGGAATTCCTTTTTTGTTAACTGTACTTCATTACGTCATTACTGGTAGGAAGCTTTGATATTGTTATTAAATAACTGTATACAATGCAACACACATGAGATATTGCGAGAAGAATTAACGACGAATATCTTAATAGTATGCTTTTATTATTTTACTCTTCATTTCATACTAGCTTTTACCCGCGACTCCGTCCGCGCGGAATAAAAAATAGAAAACGGGGTAAAAATTATCATATGTCCGTTTCTTGGTTCTAAGCTACCTGCCCACCAATTTTCAGTCAAATCGATTCAGCCGTTCTTGAGTTATAAATAGTGTAACTAACACGACATTCTTTTATATATACTCGTACCTAATAGATAGATTAGAACCAGAAATTGCACCGCCCGAGAGGAACTTACAACTACAAAGTATATTTTCAGTCGGTTTCAATAATATTTTTACTACCACACATAAAATATTGTTCGACGCCATTTAGTTAAACTCGAGTTGTAACCTTTGACCGCCGCTAATTGATATTATTGACGTCAATGTGGTTTTATGTTTCACCATTAATATTGATTACCACAATGCTTTCGGTATAAATACTTCATTATTTATTGGTAAAAATCTCATTTCGCAAGCCTACGCATGATAATGTTTCAATAAACATGATTTGTCAAAAATCCGCGCCGTGCGCTAAAGTCACGGTATAAAAGGGTCGACGTATATTTAAGCTAAAAATTATTTGAAAAACTAAGTTTTTATGGTAAGGCCTTTAGTATTGTCACAGCTAACTAATATAGCTAATATTGTCAGGTCAAGATTTTAACTTTTATGATTTGTTTGGAACGTGACGAAATTAGCCGGCTCTCGAATTTGAAAAAAAAATGTGCGAAGATCTTTATGATGAACTTAATTCCATGCGAATGAAAACAAAGAACCAGATAGGGTTGTTCCTCTACATATTTCATTTACGTTAGATTTGTGTCATTTTATGGTACATTTTATTTTTATATTGTATGTGCCAACCCTCTACAAGGTAAAGGAAAGGCTGATAATAGTGATACAAAAATCAATGGGAACATCGATTCACTGAAGGCCGGCAACGCATCTGCGATTCCTCTGGTGTTGCAGATGTCCATGAGCGTCGGATCAAATAATTTTAGGCGGTCCGTAGCTCATTTGCCCCCTTCCCTTGTAAAAAAAAAAACTCATGGATCGGAGACTCAACTGACATTCCAGAATTCAAACTCTGAATTCTGCTTACTTTTTAAATTAATTAGCTTTTGAATAGGGTTGGTTTTGAACTTCGCAATGTACACAAATAACAAGACAAATCGACACGTACATACCGTGTGTTTCGTTGTATTTTTCGTCCGTTGACTAATTATAGCATGAAGGGCATCCCTAAGTCGAACAATAGGCGGTCGCAATTGAGTTTTTCTAGAATCCGTGAAGAGCAACGTCGAGCGGCAAGCGGTAAGCGGGATATATCTTGTGGGGAGCGTGGCGTCGGTCATTCCACTGCCACTGCGCGCCGCTCGCCCTCGCCAATCATAACGCGATCCCATCGCACACAGGGCTGTCACAAACTACTACTGACGAAAGACTTACTTACTGACGCAAACGATTGTTGCTTAAAGTCTATGCAAGTTTGTACGCCTTTACGGCTCAATTCAGATTACTTAATCAGCCCTTAGACAATTACATGACTGTAATAAATCTGACTGAAAATACAAATGGAATGATACTAAACTGTTTATCAAGTATTTGAGGCTACAGTGTGAAGTGCAAATTGTAATAACCAGAGAACTGTGTCAAGTAGACATTTATGATTTCTGCTCACCCATCTGATTCAAGTCGCTCAAAATTAGTTTCAATGATCGCTTTATATTAGGGACCTTAAGTAAGATTGCTAACCCTAATTGAATGCGGTCAACAAAAACACCGTCCCGAGCCGGGCTGACCTTTTTATGTCTTCTTTCCGTCTCGCATTTTTCGGACAAAACTGATTGTTTACCGGAAAAAATTACGCCTGTTAGTCGAAACGTTGGACATAAATAAAAGATGCGACCATTGGGAATTTTGATTCGTCGCTTTTTGCTGTAAGTGAATACTGGAAACGCGATACCGAGCAAAAACATCGAAGGATGTACGAGCAGGCGAGAGCGCCGACGGATTTATACGATACGATTTACACTATACGTCATCATCCATACATTTATGATTGATACACTGCTCGATGACTAACGTACACACTGACTAAACCACTTGTAATTTTTCTAATCGCAGGCATGGAGGTTCAATTAATTTTTGAGTGTTTAAATACTAGGTTAGATGGAAATTAACCCTTAACTGTTCATTGAAGAAAACTTGTCACTTAATAATGAAGTCATACTTACGCTTTTACAAAAAGCAAATTTTATTTTGAAATCTAACTTGTTTAGAAATGTGAGCACCTACAAAAGTAAGTGAATTGCTTATTACGCTACAGTTATACTAATATCGTATGGTATAAAGTGTCCTATATTATTATAGTTGTAATATTTCAAACGCTTTAATAAGCGGCAAATTCAGTTATGGAAAACTAAACGCAGAACGACCATGAAGAGGAAAAAACTTTGAAACCGCCACACCGGCCATGCATGTTTCATCGATCGCTGACATAGATTATAAAATAAAATTAATACAAATTTTATATATATAAGAAACATTGAGATAATACAAACTTGAAGTTAGTTAAACCATCAGAATCGTGGGTTTTCGAGACCAAAATCTCCGTTCCAAACATATTGTTTTCTCTGTTTTGTCAAAGATAATGACAGGGATGACGATATGTTTTATACAGAGAACTCTCTTGGATTTCAAATGTGATCTGTTAAATTGGCCCTGGCTATTTCTATAGTAACCATCTCATTTAATAAGTTAGGGTTATTTAATGTTTGATTGCCCACATCCTTGGTGTAAATTTATCTCACAAAATGTCTTAATCCATACTAAATTTCTCCCTTAGTACTGACCATTAAACTACTCTGAGTCAGAAAGTTATCCATTTAATCAAGAAAAACACCAAAAATAACTGAACACAGTTTTTAGTCACTGGAATAAATTAAAGGAAAAATCAAATTCTGGGCACGTGTCAAAACTTGTCAGTTTGTGGGCGCTGCAGATTAAAAATATAAATTGCTTTAAACTGCATCGCGTGACCGGACCTACTGGCATTTTTTTTTTTTGTTATTTTTAAGCTCGCTTTGTAACGGAATTCAATCTCTAATAACTATGATTGTACTTCGATAAAGGCGATGTTAATTTAGACATGTTTTTTATTTGCACATGGCTGGATATTAAATGCGTTGCATAATACGAAATGACATCGCACTCTTTAATCACAACACACGTTCACAAAATTTAGACAAAGGCTTACTAACTTTTTATTTTAAAACGAACAATCATGTGTGATAACTAGATGTAGGAAATAGCCCTTATCAGTTTGTTCTCTTCTCTGTCTAATAACGTATCTGTAAATTATCTTCCCGTTGCAAGTACCTATGTAGTCACTTAAGGTCTGGTTGCCAGCTTTTTCATGGGTGAATGGGGCAAAAGAACAACTATTCGCTTATTGTAAGTGATCCGTCGGACATAGACATCCACAATACCAGACGGACTGCAGATTGGTTGCCGGCTTTTACGATAGAAGCACGGTTTTTTTTTAAGAACTCTGACTACGTAGTAATATCGCTGAGGGCCGATGATTAATTACCAGGTCGTTCGTTTGTCACTTTATTCCAAACTATTGATTAAAAATTGATCCAAATAGTGACAAAGAGGCAACTTTTAAAGTCAACAGGCAAAAGCTTTATTCATTCAGCCACTCGCATGTTTATAATTGTGCGCGCGCCGGTCGCGTGCGCCGGGGCACGCCGCAGGCACCCAATGCTACCAATGTACCGAAATTATCCGCTAATCACATACACCCGACAACAAAACTGCTATTTCATAATTTAATTGCAACTTTAGAATACCTTAGCGCTTAAATACTTGTTTGAAATTACTTTTACGTATTCAGTTTCGATTTTACGTAATCGTTTCGTGAACAGTAACGAGTTATTTAAGTGAATCTTGAAACCTAACCAAATAAAAACATTGTCCATCAAATTATCGTAAATTATGCTAAGCGCGGAATGAGTAAAAATCAAAGAAGCTACCATGTGGAATTGAGAATGGACTGTTCAAAACCTTTTGACAGGTGACAATCGAGACAGCTAACTGTGGCCAGGAAATTAGTTGCCATGAGATGAAGATACAGAGATTAAAAGGACTGAAAAAAGTAAACAATTGGCACTTAAATGTTAGGACATCTTTCTGTAGGTATTCTTCGAGTTTCATTCTAAAACGTTTTATGACAAGAAAGAACATAGTAACTTTTTCATCCTAGTTATTGAAAATAAAATTTAAGTAAGTAATATTTAATATGTTAAATGATTTTTAGTGTGTTTTTGGAAAATAACTCCAAGGTCATTGAACTTGAAACAGTTATCTGAGACCCAGAGGTGATCATCGTAAACTTTAGTTTTTTTAGAACTGGAAATATAAAGATATATATCAAATAAGGATTGGAAATCGTTAAACAATATCGTACGTAATCAAAAACCATTACTTTTGGCATTAAAAAGATGTTATCAAGTACATCACTCAAGATTATTAAGTTAAGTGGATATATTGGAACACTCATTCTATGCATAAAGTTTTCTCTAAGGATTTCGTTTTCTGTGCATAATTACATTTTGTCGTTTCCAAACTTTTGTAAAACAAGATAAATATATAAATAAAAAATTAAATATGTCATTAAAAACTTGAGATTTTGAAGAAATATCTTCTATATATATAAAAATGAATTGCTGTTCGTTAGTCTCACTAAAACTCTGCGCGCGGACGGAGTCGCGGGCGACAGCTAGTAGTCTTAATATAAACTTCAATGTCACACTACGGCTCTATTGAAAAAGCGCATTTTTTGCCTTATCTAACATATCCTTACTGTTAATTTATTGCACTTTGCTTGATGTTACATTAAAAATACAAAAATCTTGGACACAACTATACCGTATAATATAGGTGACTTAATTCTGAGCAAATTGGTTTCGCTCTTTTGACTACAGAGAAACGGACTAGGCAAAGAGCCAGCATTGCACTAAATAAATTCTGCCATACTTGCGGAGGGTGAAATAAAGGGTATTAGATATGTGTATTTATGAACGCATAGGAGTAAACAAATTAATAAAGGGAGAATGCACGTTTGACATGTCCCGTCTCTTAAAAGTCAAGGTTTCGTTCCCATAAAATATTGAGAACGTGCGACGACCGGTTTAGAGGCGATGAGCATTTTTTTGTCTTAGAACGGGACGCATCAATGATTTGGCAATTATGCGATGTCGTGATGTTAATTCACCAGGATTTTAATAACTAGTAATCAAACTTCCGAACTCGCTGATTTTTTTCGGTATATGTATTTTTTATTATCTAAGGTATTTTTAATTAACGTTTATAATCCATTGGTTTCTAATTTATCTATATCAAAATTGCAATCTTACTAATATTATAATTTAGATGGATGGATGGATGGATGTTTGTTTGAACGTATCTCCAGAACGGATCATCGGATCTCGATGTAATTTGCCATATATTTAGAACATAGTCTGGAAAAACACTTGGGCTAGTAATTAAGTTTTATTTATTCCGCGCGGTTGGAGTCGTGGGCGACAGCTAGTAGAAGTTAATAAATCTGACCTATCCTTTAAAAGGCATTATTTTACGTGCTAATGATCGATTCTTTCATAAGTTGGAACTCAAACTGAAGTTAGAAGTAGTTTTAGAATGATCTCGCACAGGAAAATTATTTTCAAACAAAGTAATTAGTAACTGTTAATTAATTATTACTTGAAACAAATTATTATGGCGCATTTTTACGTTTAAAATTCAAGCAACTATTATTACAGCAATTATTAAAGGCAATTTTGTGTCCGCACAATCTAACCACGTATTAGATAAGGCAGCGTCTCAAATTGATTCTGCATCGATTATTCATTCGCATACATAAATTATAGGTAAATTTGATGTACGATTACATCAAAATCATTGATAATTTATGAGAGCAAATTAATAACGAGTAATGAAAGTGATAATTATAAATTTCGCCCATTTACCAGTATCAATTAAATTTAAAAGATCACTTAGTATCATCATCATCATCATTTCATCCTCAAAATTGATCTCTACCTTTTTTGTTCCAGACGGGAATGCTTTATGCATACAACGTATCCTCCCCTGGGACATGAAGTAGTTATTTGGGATTCTCCCCTATTTCTGACCCCTACTAGGAAAGACACAGGGAGCATACTCAATAAATCCCTCTGTTCCTTCTACGCATGGTGGTGAGGCCACGGCACGCTTTCGCTGTGGACGCATCTGCGCCAGCTGCCGAAGCAGCACCTAGGCCTTCCCTTTTCTAATCTCTAAAATATAGTTCAGAACTAACACTTATCGTCATACAGTATCTTTTAATTTAATTAATAATATTACATATATATTTGTATAATAAAAACCATCCATACTGTAAATTTCTAAGTGTCAACACAAGTCACAGCTAAATGCACTCACACAAGCGGATGATTCGAATTATTTTATCCCCGAATTATCAGATGTTTTAAATCCGCTTACTGCTTGTCGCGTCCCCTCGCAAGCACATGTGAATCGTGTGAACTGCCCCTTATAACTGAGTGTGAACACGCCTTTCTCATGTCATATCATATCCAAAAAATGTTCTTTTATACTAGCAATGAATTGGATATTCTGCCCCCTAAATGGTCAGATTTATTCAGTATTATTTTTAAAGGTGATTTTAAAATAATACAATATATTTAGACTAGAATTCATAATTTGTTCTCATTTAAACTGTGTTTAATATTGTGTGATATACCTCTAAATATATGGAATAATGGTACTTCATCAAATGACCACACAAACGAAGTTGATATAAACTGATTAAACAACTCGCTCTGGTTTAAACGGTTATGTTTACGGGCACTGATTACTGGGCAGATGACACACCTTGAATTTTGGTTAACGAATGCATTTTAAAGTCCTTGTTCCACACACAATTATTAAATTGAACAATAAAATCAGAACATCTGCATAACTAATAAATTCGGTATGCGTACACATTGAGTATAGTTTATGCTTGAAACAGGATTTTAGATTCTGTACAATGACATTTGTTTAAAAGATAAGACAAGTTAAGCGAAGTTCAGGTTGTGAAACAAAAATAATTCACAAGTCAAATTAAACATTCAAATGTTATAGTACATTTGAATGTTTAATTTGACCGGCTTACTAATGCTTCCACGTTTATTAAAATTTAACATATTTATTTATTACTAGCTGTCGCCCGCGACTCCGTCCGCGCGCAGTTAAAAAATGGGGGGGGGGGGGGTTATTAAAAATAGATGTTGGCCGATTCTCAAACCTACTCAATACGCTCACAAAATTTCAAGAGAATCGGTCAAGCCGTTTCGGATGAGTATGGCAACGAAAACTGTGACACGAGAATTTTATATATTAGATTAAAAATTGTAAGATCAGATCAACACTAACGTTAATTTTATTTACTATGAATTAACTGTAATACTTGTTTTAATATTTTATGGTGACTACCAGAAGAAAGTATGAAAGTAATTTTTGTATTAAATTTGTGGCTAAATTAGATACTAAATTATTATTAGTACTTACTACGACAAAACCCTTGCAAAAATTGTATAATTGATCAATTAAAACATGCAACTACCCTCATGTGTACTTTTAAGTGTTCAAATTTTCTTATCTTAATCTCAGGAACCCTTAATTTAATGATAGGTGTTCACAAACTTCCGCTTATTAGCAAAGACTTCAACGCAACGAGGCATCCTCGCAATGATATAATAAATTCTGCCACTAATTTGTTCGGATAATCGCTCCGTCGTCCGAATTCTATAATTTGACGTAATACTGCTTCGTAAATTCTTATCGGATGAGCAATAATACGCTGATATAGTATGGATATGTCACACATATCAGTAATGATAGATTTAACAGTAATGGACTTTACGGGAAGGATCACCTAAGCTTTGCACAATTTCAATGTGAAGTCAAGGTGAGTATTTCTGCAATTTGTCATAAAAGGTGTGTATTTCTAACTATGGGTTTGTACCATCCTCTCATTCTAATTGAAAATAAAACACGGATACAATATCTGTAAAATATTTACAGACGTTTCGGTTAGTTTTATCATTTAAAATTACGAGAGAATTAAAAGATGTGCTGGGATCGTACTATTCGTACTATCTCTATCCCTCAGGTTTTTATGTATGCTAAAGGTTTTTGTAAGGTCCATATTATGACCAACGAATGCCTAAGGCGGCACGCGTGGACCTGAAGTGATGGACATTATTACAAATAAAATGTCGTGTTTCCGAGCGGCGCGGGCGCAGCGTCGCCGTCTTTATGACCGCGTGTGAGCGGACATCTGCTCAGAAATGGGTGCCTTCGAAAATCTTCGTATGTTCGGCTTATAATTTTAAGTGCAAGTGTAGTCCTGGGAAGTTTGCAATTGACTGCGTTGAGGTTTTATTGCGACAGACGGACGTAAGTATGATGTAATATGATACAGGAAGATGTTTATTTTAAACGATAGCTTTGGGAATATTGTGTCTATAAGTTTACAAAACTAGTTCACAAGCTGTGAAAACTTCACTACAGAAACAATTGTACTACATACTAACTGTCGCCCGCGCCTATCTGCGCGGAATTTAAGAAATAAACGTGATAAGCCTATGTGTTTTTCCAGACTATGTTCTACATCTGTGCCAAATTTCATCAAGATCCGTTGAGCGGTTCCAGAGATACCTTCAAACAAACATCCATCCATCCATCCATCCATGCTAGATGCATTTATAATATTACGAGTAGTATGAATTTCTCTATTTTTTATCTGTTAGTGGAAACTCATAGTAAATTTGTTTTAATAACAATGGCACAAGAAAACATTAACATTGCATAAAAAGGAAAAAAAGCAGAACAAGTGAAGTAATGAACCTAATCACATGGCTATAAGGAACTGGATATATCAAATATGAACAATTAGCGAAACTTGTTAAGAAGCGATTTGTTATCTGATCAAATGACGAAAATAAAGCTCCTTTACACTGTCCGTATTAATTTATACATTATTATTATTATTGATAAGAATTATGTTAGAGAAAACATACCTAAAATGGTGATTTTCGACAATATTTCTGCCCTTATTCGCAGGAGCATATTTCCGCACTGTGTATTTAATTTCGGCGTAGTACATTAAACAGTACGACTGCGGATCCTTCAAAGCGTACCTCTTACTCAAAGGCTAGCAACGCATCTGCATTTCCTCGGGTGTTGCGGATATCCATGGGCGTCAATGATTTAGTCGTTGTTCTCTTTACCCCATAAAATAAAAGGTGGGCGTATCGGTCAAATGGGAAAAAGTTTCCATTGAGCCGTTAGCTAGGTAAATCGATCGATCCAACGGGAAAAACCCATGTTATCTTTACAAGTGTGCATTACACATTATCAAAGAGCTAATGAATGGCATCATTAAGACACGTGAAATGTTTTTGTTAGCGAATCAAAATGGCGCGCATTCCATCGACGACAGCTGATACCTTTGTGACAGATGATATCCAGCAATCATGTTCTTGTGACCGTTATCGTTGTTTTGTTAGCTAGCAATTATAATGCCGTAAAACGATTGACGAAATTTTCATTAAATTTTGACACACTATTTGAAGACGTCAAGGCGTTTACTTTTTTATAGGATAAGGAATCAAACGAGCCGCGGATCGTCTAACATTAATTGAACCGACGGCCATAGACTTCTGTAACACCAGAGAAATACATGACAGAAGAAGAACATAAGAAGATGGTTACTGGCATGTTACTTTGGTACTATTCACAGTGGTAGATTCCAGCAACAACAACATATGCTGCATGAATAGGCCGACTAGCCCGGTGAAATATCACGACCACTTAGAAGATAGGCGTGAAGTGGAAGCAATTTCGCGTACAGTCTGCTGAGTATGCGTTCCGGAGGCCTAATTTTAATCAATCATTAGGCAACGTATTTCCAATTGCGGATGTCTATGGGCAACAGTCGCTTCGGCAAATTCAGGTGGTCGCTTGCTCGTTTGCCATTATATAGTATAAAAAATATGGGTAGATTCAAAGAGGATATGTGTAAAAACGGAGTGAATTCAGATATGATTACTGATAGTAGGGGACAGACCAGGATGAAGAACTCTGGAATATAACTTTGTTTATTGTGAAGTAGCGATTACTGGATAGGGAGGATACCAAGAGTAGACTTACACGGGCCGATGGTAATGATCATGATAATAAGAAGAAATTATACAAGAGAACCTTTTTCTGCCTATGTGAACTTAATGA
This sequence comes from Papilio machaon, assembly GCF_912999745.1. Taxonomy (NCBI): domain Eukaryota; kingdom Metazoa; phylum Arthropoda; class Insecta; order Lepidoptera; family Papilionidae; genus Papilio; species Papilio machaon. The sequence continues at coordinate 3,126,031 of NC_060010.1, forward strand.
AGTAACATGCACACGAATGCTTTATGTAAAAGTAACCTAACTTAAAAACGTTACAAACGTAATGTTTTTAAGTTAGGTTATTTCTATATTTTCTTGCGATGAAGTAAGACGATATGATGTGAAGTGAATTGGGAAGTATATTAAATTATTTTTATTACAATTTAAAAGCGAAATAAAACTAGCATCTAAAAACATTTAAGTACCATACAAAATAATCTGATTGTCAAGTTAAAATACCTGTTTCATCTCGCCGTGCTATTGGGGTCGTCATTAGTCTGTAACAATCGTAAATATTTTTTTTATCTATGCGATGGGACATTTTTTCAAAGACCCACGTGCTCGATGACAGTTAGAGAAAAAAATAACATTAATGTAGGCCACCTTTCGCTACCCGGTGTTCACTAATTGAATATAAATTGCATAGTATTGTAGAATTAAGATACGTTATTTGTTTTAACAAAAAAATAAATAAACAAAAAACCTAATAGTCTTATGTTGGTGATAAACATGGGATGGTTTGAGAAACAAAAATGTCAAAGGCTTTTTTACATTTAAATACCTCTCTCTGTCTCTTGAAGGGAATAGAAATGTGCAATCTATAAATTTCCTTGAGACAAGTTTCTAATGACCAAACACTTGCTCACTCTCATCCCTTTAAAAAAACAGAGATAATAATATGTTTTTGTACATGTATTTTGGCAATGGAAACTCACAATCTTTTCTTTCATTAATCACAGATTATACTCATTAAAAACTTTGAGAAATTAGTAGTTTCTGCATCACACCAAATAAGTAACAAGAAATTCTAACCCGAGGTATTCCTTTTATGTAATCTTTTTTCTAAAAAAACATTGTAAACACACCACAGTAATATTCTCATAAAGCATATGTATATTTGTATACTGACATCGAATTTCATCGCATAGTATTTCTACTACACGAACACAGTGTGACAAGATAATAATGTCAATAATTTAACACAATTTTCATAAACGATCTTGTTAGCAATTACCTTTTTTGTATAATAGAGACAATAACGTAAATTAATTGAATATAAAATAATCGATTTTAATTAAAAAAATCGATTCGAAGTTATCTGATTGCAGTTCAAAAATGGAACACAAATTACTTTATTAAATCAATTTGAGACGATTAAAAAATCAGTACACTCCTGTGTTGTCGCAAAGCGAGTGGTAATAATAACTCAATTATATAAAGGGAACCTGGATTCCAATTACCAATCGTACTTTTTTCTTCCATTGAACAGATAAATAAAAAGCTAATGGGATGCGAATTGAAAATGTCAAGTAGCTATCTATTTGGACACGCCCTCATTGAAGACGGAACTTTGGAATATATACTTACTCTGTCTAACAAACATCAGTGTATATACTCTATCCTTTTCTCTTTCGACCGTTGGATTAAATATGATTTATTAATTTTATTTTTATACTTATTGATCCATCTTTTACATAAGAACTGAGAATAGACTTTCATTATTACCGTGTTCTTTTGACACTGAGCTTTCAGAACAAAACTAAGAGAAGACGGAAAAAAATAATAATTTCCAATGATTATTTTATATTTTATTTTGGTTTGTATAAAGCGTAGTGAAATTATTTATCTATATCTTATCTATATATATAAAAGAAAGTCGTGTTAGTTGCACTATTTATAACTCAAGAACGGCTGAATCGATTTAGCTGTAAATTGGTGGGCAGGTAGCTTAGAACCAGGAATAGGACATAGGATAATTTTTACCCCGTTTTCTTTTCTTTTTTATTCCGCGCGGACGGAGTCGCGGGTAAAAGCTAGTTGATAATAAACATAATTGACTTGTCATAATTTTTATAATTATTCTTAGATTAGATATACTTATTATTGTTTATATCATAACTAACTAGGCTTCAACTCATGATAGCTAACAGGAAAGATCGAAAGCAAATTTGTAAAATATTTAGTACTTGATTATTTGATCTGTCTTTGATCGTAAAGAAGGTAGGTATGAAAGGATACTCTGTTTTCGGAAGTTGTTAAAACACAGGGCAGCTTGCTAAAAACATGAAAGTTGTTAAAATGGTGACATTTTGTTGTGTTGGCAGTGTAATTGTGGCGCCGAGACGGACGCGCGCAGATGCGTGGGACAGTTTTTTTTATCAAAATATAGCTGTAAGCTTCATGCACACAATATAACTGATGACTTAGGTAAGAAATAAAGGTTTAATATTTTTTATTATTGATTATTTTAAAACATTGAAATAAGTCTGCTTTTACAGAATAGATCAAAGGACAGAGGTATACGATTTTATTAATTTTGTTTCGATAATAGCTTTTTCCCGTGACTTATTTTGAGCAGAATTAAAAAAAAAAGGGTGAAATGTATCTCATGTGTTACTCGAGACTATGTTCTAAAATCTGTGCCAAATTTCAATAAGATATGGTAAACCGTTTCGAGTTATTGAGTAAACATAGGAATAAAACGTATCCCACAGGAATAGAACACATTTCTGGGATCATAGCCTATGTATTCTTCCAGACTGTGTTCTATATCTATACCCAATTTCATCTAGCTAAATGGATTAGCCGTTCTGGAGATACTTGTAACAAGCATCCAACCATTTCGCATTTATAACATTAGTAAGATGTTTAACACTGGAACTACCGCGCACCATTATTTTAATAAGATTTTTGATATTTTAAGTACAGTACCTAAATGTAACCAAACTCGAATTAGATGATAAAACGCGGAGATGAACTAGAGCCTTACAATAAGAAAATGTTTACTTATAAAAATGGCTATAAATTTGTTTAAATTTAAAAAAAAAAAATCATTTCTTTGTATCCCAAGTCCATTGTTTTCGTGTTGATCCAACAACGGCCAGTCCCCCTATAATTCGAGGGTGCTCATTCGGGTGCAAACGCTGATTGTGACTGAGATAGTCGCACGACGGACGGACGGACGCTTTGACATTTTATATGAACACGACACCGAGACCAGTAATTTAGGAACGTTGTTGCAAACATCTTTTTCAGTTATTATAAGTCTTGCATTTATTACAAGAGACGCAGAATAAATAATTTTTTTATCCTTTAACTTATTGTCCGACTAACAAAAGGCAAGAAATTTGTAATCAGTAAACTAAACAGTTTTATCTTTTTGATGTTTCGATTCTTTTACTTTCACAGATTGTTTATCATTGTAACGTTTTCCTTGCGATCGGTCGACATAGTTATGTATAGGTACTATCTAACATCTTGGTCTTCCCTTCGATTAGATAAATTTCTATTCTATGTGGGGTCGACACACCAGGTTTTTGTCCTCCAGATTGATCTAGTATTAATTACTTTATCCATAGCTCCCTTCGTAAGGTCTAAAAACTGCAATGACGTTACGTAATACTTCTCACAGGTACCATCATCATAACAGTCGTAACCATTATTGTTATAGTAGGCGTATAAACACTTCGTAAGCCTCTAGTCGGTACTAAGTATTACATTACACGTATTAAATGCATTGTCTCGTTAGTAATGATGTTCGATGTAAATCATAATGTTATTGTTGATAACATCACAAGTACCGGTAGTACGGTAATCAGGTCTATGCGAGAAATAGCTATGTAATTGCCATGACTTTTGACTAGCGCTTATTTTACGGTCTATGCTGTTTGTAGTATAAAGGTTGCGACACATCACTATTATGGTTTTATAATGCAGTTAAAAATATGAAAACAATGCGATGTTTCTTTGTTATGTGATTTAAAAATATACAACGAATTAAACTGATATGCTTCCAATAGGAAATACAACATGACTCTATAGAATGATTCTTTTTTAGATTTAAAATATTAATTAAACGGGTTAGAAATCTTACTTTCATTACCATAATCCTATGAATATAAATATTTTTTGTAAAGAAAGATAAACACAACCAGCAATAGGCAATAGACTTACTTTGTTCTCTAGGTACTTATTTTACGGTCATTCGACACATCATTCGGCTCATTGACACTTGTACAATTTTTGATTCCTACCATTGAGGCAATAAGTTGATGAAACGGCTTAAAAAAAATATGAAGTTGACTACATAGAGAGCATTTATTATCACAAAAGTGATGCCAGCCAACGATCTATTTTTTAGGGAGTAAAAATTAAAAAAAATAAAAAAAAAATTATTGTGTAGGAGGGGCGGCAGACCCCCCGACGCTCCATGGCGATGCCCATGTATTATCGCTAGTGTATATACTTCAATCTCACTCGTTAATTATTAGAAAGCGGAAGTTAGTGCCTTCACTTGTTACCGGTCAAATCGGACGTGTAAGGAGCAACCGTCGAAACAACTTTCCTATAAAAGATGTACTGATTAAAGTTAATGTTAAATTTAAAACCTGTTTTATAATAGGGTTGATAACGAAGCTGAAGATTCTAATGGGATATTTCAAATTTAGAACAAAAATAATATTCCTGCTCAGTTTTATATTGTACTTAAATTGTTACAAGAAAACAAAAAAGTAAAGAAACAGAAAATCAATATTATCTTTACGTTACTTTACTTTTTTTATTAAGAATTAGGGTATAAGAGATAAATAAAATAAGAGTTCATAGGAGGTGTGTAAAAGTAACAGTTTTTTTAATTATTGCTTTGAGATTAAGTTAAGTAAATCTTAAGCTGTATGTAATAAATTAATAAAAATATTTCAATGAGTACTTAGGATTTAGCGTATCTGTCCGTAAATATTTTAAATATACATCTAATCTACTAAAAAATGATCATGGTTAATACTTTTTTACAACTTTTTGATACCTCAACGTGATAAAAAAATTATTCGATAACCGTTAAAATTTCACTTATTAAAGTGTTAAGAAATTACGAAATCGTTTTATCACTCGATCCGCATATTTTTCAATTACACAAAACTACAATAATTTAATCCATTAAAACACTCCAAGGCACGAATAGAAACCGTTTATATAGTACGTACTTGCCTACTGTATTCATTTACACGGCCTTATCTTCCCGCCCAGATGTTCCTAAAGTACTTACACATTTATTAATACATTTAACACGCCTTTATTCCAACACGATAAAGTCTAAATTAGCTAAACCAATTGATAGAATGATTTATCAATAATAACCATTATAATATGATCTAAGTTTATAATATGGATTACCCTGCGAGGTCGTAAATTGTGTGGTAACAAAGGGGGTGTGGTAGCTCTTGTTGGGTGGTCATTCTAGTAGGTAGAGGCGAAGTGTGAAGAAGCTAAGAGGTGTATCGTCCCCACCGTTGAGAGGCGGGGCCGGGAGGCGACGACACGGTGACCGGCGCGTTACAAGCTCGCCACGCTTCGGTACGAGCTTACGTTCGTTCGCGCTTTCCAACGCCCAGTGGAATATCGCTACTTTTTAATTTATCGTGTTAGTTGCCAGTGATTTTTAAAGTGTTTTTTTTTTAATAAAAACTTTTTGGTGTGTAAGAATGAACTGTATATGCCTATGATACTGTATTTCAAGTAGCAGTATTCTTTGCTGGTATTGTTGAAAGGTAAGTTTTTATCCACTGTTATCCAAAACATTATTTTTATTTTGTCAACCTTTAGTACTTATCTAAGAATCAGAAAACAATAAGAATAAATTAATTTATAAAGAGATGACGAGATAAACTTCCTTTTTTTGAAGTTAATGAATACAAAACTTATTATTCAAATCAACCCCTTTACAAACATTATATGCCTAGGTTTGTTTCGCCACGATTCCGCGACTTGCTGCTTTTTTAAATTTTATTTTACAGTAAAATTTGTATAGAATAAATTCCGGAGTAAGACTTTTGCTCTTAAACAAATTATTCTTATAAGTTCTTATAAGTTACGGCATTACTTGAAAAGAATGCAAAAGCAAGTAATAATAAAAAAAATAACTTTTAAATGAAAGTTTTTTTTTACATAGAATCAAAATCGTGTTCAGTGGAGGATATTTTTAAATTTTAATTTACTCTTTAATATTAATTCATATTATTCAGTGGAACAGGTAAGACATGTTTTATAACAATCAAGTTTTAAATATCATGTATCGGAAACAAGTCGGGATGAAAGAAAGACAAAAAGTTCTTCTAAATATGTCCAACAAATATATGCTGGAATAAAAGACATCAACGCGACACATCTTCATTATCAACCTGTTTCCATCATAATGTTCGTTGTCTAGCAGCTTATTTTGTGCTTAAAACCTTTTATCGAACTCCGACGGTCTTCATTTTTCTTATAAACGATGAATGTTTTATAGGCAAATCTTCTCGTCCTTTTCAATTACAGTGATAATAAAATGCTTCTTTACAAATGTTAAAGATTGGCCGAAATTCTTTTAGATATGTCTAATTAAGGCAAAATTAAAAATGTGAAGTAACAAAATGATATAGTAATTGGATCGTAAGGACGATAGAAGTGTATTTTATTTAGTTATTTCATTTTATCACACCTACCATTCAGTACAATCCAGTAATAAAAATTCCAAAGCCTATTTTCTAACAAGCCGTGTAAACCCACGGCTAGGTATACTATAACGGAGTATTAGCTATTAAGAAGACAAATTACGTTCCTTTTTTAAATCGCATTGACTTAATGACTGGTATATTTTTCTTTATAACACATAAATAGCTTAATGTACATAAAGTTAAATTTAAAATGTATTTACATAATTTGTTTTAGAATATAATATCCCTATATTTTACACACATCAGGGGTGTTTAATTCACAATTATACTAAATAAGAATATTTATCTTGAAAAAGGTGTTATATTTTCATAATGCGGGTAATTATTAAAATCTACCCCTATGCTTTTAAAAATAAAGTATCGTAATACCATCATATTAAATCTAACATCCAATAATATATAACTTTTATTTACCTTTTTTCTTATTTAATACCGCCAGATTAAATCTAACACCTTTACGTAAATCTTACTAAGATTATAAACTAGCTTTTACCCGCGACTTCGTCCGCGCGGAATAAAAAATAGAAAACGGGGTAAAAATTATCCTATGTCCTTTTCCTGGTTCTAAGCTACCTGCCCACCAATTTTCAGTCAAATCGATTCAGCCGTTCTTGAGTTATAAATAGTGTAACTAACACGACTTTCTTTTATATATATAGATATAGATGGGAAAATTTAGATGGATGGATGTTTGTGTCTCGGAAATGGTTGAACGGATCTTGACGAAATTTGACACAGATGACATAGTCTGGAAGAACACATACAAGAAATTATTCACTTTAAGTTATGCTTTCACTTAAGTTAAAACTAAGTTAGTGTATTTTAATATGTGAGACTACTTAATAATATTTACCCGTCGTGTAAATATATACCATAATAATTGTTCATGACATATATGTAAATAAAAATTTTTAGTTCCATGATAATGGAGTGATAAGATAAAAAATGTATTCCGCGATAATTTAATTGCTCATAATTCTAGTTTTTATTAACATTTATCATTCCTATAAACATCTGGTTATGTTTGACACATAACATAATAAGTGTTTAAATATAACAAAAATTTAAATGGAATAAATTACATCAATCTCCTTACATATTTTTTATTAAAATCTCACTAATATTAAAAATGCGAATGTTTGGGTGGATGGATAGATGTTTGTTTGATGGTATCTCCGGAATATAAACAAATCTTGATGAAATTTGGCACACATGTAGAACATAATCTGGAAGAACACGCATATGTGACAGATTCGCGGGCGACAGCTAGTTTTACTATAAATTGAGTACATGAGGCCATAAAAATATGAACATATAATGAACATTCTTGATGATAGATACATAAGAAGTAATTAGCAACGTTTTGTTGACTTAATTTATGTAAATAATGGGTAATTACACAATTAAAACATAGTAATTAAAAACTCAACAACTAAACGTCCAACAAAAAAATCTGCTTTTATAATACATAGTTTCAAATACGACTTATGTTACTTACTTCCGTTTCATTGTAACCTGTAAGTTTAACAATTTGATCGATTTTCGAGACCGAGATATTCGATATGTAAATACCTAAGAGAAGAGGCTTATGATTCGCTGATATATTTCTTGTAAACGTAGGTTTGTATGTCAATTTCATTGCAACAGTTAGTAATCTAAACGTATGAATCGATTTTGATGAGTCAGATGTCATTCGATCAATTCCCAGTGTGTAGAGCTACAGTCCGTCGGCCTTATTTTTTAATTTCCAACCAGATATTGCTCTGTATATATGTACATACGAGCTGTCGCTCGCGACTCCGTCCGCACGGAATTAAATAAATACTTAATAAATAGCCTATGTGTTCTTTCAGACTATATTCTACATCTGTACTAAATTTCATCAAGATCTGTTTTGCCGTTCCGAAGATACCTTCAAACAAACATCCATCCATCTAAACATTCGCATCTATATATATAAAAGAAAGTCGTGTTAGTTACACTATTTATAACTCAAGAACGGCTGAATCGATTTGACTGAAAATTTAGAACCAGGAAAAGGACATAGGATAATTTTTACCCCGTTTTCTATTTTTTATTCCGCGCGGACGGAGTCGCGGGTAAAAGCTAGTAGAAAATAAAATGGACAATGTAACAGTAATAATAAGTCTATAGTAATTTGTTGCATACAGTTTAGTTATATAACAAATACTTTAACCATTTGTTAAATTAAGTTTTTTAAATTGAATTCTTGTTATATCGATTTCGGCAATCAGATATAAAATCGATTTATGATTTTTTTTGATGTAACATATTATTTGTGAAATCTAAATACAGAATCGGCATAGATCAATCAATGATATGAAATCATTTATGTATTTATGTAACGATTGATTTTAAAAAAGAATGATGAAAGGAGGCAAAAATCTGTTTTTTTTATGTATTAGGAAATTATATTGCATTTGAATATACTGTTATTTGTTAGGGGCTTGACCTTCTTAACAAGGTAATTTAAAATTGCCTATAAAATTTAATTAAAAAATCAACTTCTTACTATAATATTAGGATGATTTGGAACATATTTATAAATAACCCCATTTTCGTACACTCAAATATTACGTAATTTGACATACAAAGACACTTAACCATGCAAATTATTGATCGCGTCAGGTTTTAAGAAAAAACAAAATAAGTCGATCAAATTACTCTCCGAGAAACATTGATTTCACTTTTGGGGAAATAATTAAACAGTGTAAGGTGAGATAATGGCGGGCATTGGTGTGAAGTCGATGTACACATTACTGCAATCGCGTGCTGCCGAGTATAATATGCCTACACACTTTTACACCCAATTTTCTCACCTTCACACTGCAGGAATATGTAATTCGGATCAGTAATTGGCTCGTTATCACCACCATAAGTGCACACCATCCCCTTCCCGCTTATTAAGTAACTTAAAGTGTGAAAGAGATGTAAAATACCGAAAATTGTCGTGAAACATGACAAAAATTATTTTGCTGTGTAATTTTTTATTTGCTTTATTGTTTTAAGTCTTATGTGAATGTATTAAGAGTTATTATATATTTTAACGTATGTAATTTTATGTTGGTGATGCTTCAGGCATCAGCTGGTCTTGGGTACCATGTCAAGTCGCTAATTTGACTGAAGAGGTGCTAAAAGTGGCTACTTACTTTGATGAGCCGTGGGGTGACGGAAAATACTGAGAATTAGTGATTTGGTAACAGCTGATGTTACAAAAAATAACGCAAAATGTTACGTAATAAACGTTTTTATATTTTCCGGTATTTTATTAAATATGTTTTATTTTTGCATTTAATACTTTCCTCTTAGTCAACATTTGTTCTTAAATTCATAGAAGGCTAAAAAAAAATAAGGAAGAAATAAAAAAATAAGCTTATTTTGGAAAATGTCCAAATCATAGATGTGAAGAATGCCTCCATGGATCACTTTATGATGCAACTAACTGTAGCCCGCGACTCTGACCGTGCGGAATTAAATAACTTAATAAGTAGTCTATGTGTTTTTCTATACTATGTTCTACATCTGTGCCAAATTTCATCAAGATCCGTTGAGCCGATCCGGAGATACTTTCAAACAAACATCCATCCATCTAAACTTTTGTATTTATAATACGAGTATTAGTAAGACTAGTCAACGTAAATGACATCAGTAGTACATTTCTTTGCGTCGTGTTTCACTACAATCACAACTGTATAAGAATAATATTGTCTTCCCTTTCATTCTCTTTGAAAAAAATAGAGAAATTCACACATAGTTCAAGTCGTAATTGATGGATTAAATTTAGATAATGATTCTTTAAAACACTAATACATAAATACATAAAACCTCTTCGTTAATTGAATGGATATTGCATAATAAAACAATAGAATCAATTTAATTTGATTAAAAAGCTAAAATTCAGAATAATTTGTTTAAATTTATCAGTAAACAAGCTTATATGTTTTCCTATAGCCCATTACATTGGCTGCAAACATTGTATCGATTACAATGTACGCATTAGAGGTGTGTAAGTCAGAACTGAACTAGCTCAAAAGTTCAGGTCCCATTGACTTGAACTGCAGCTCAACGACTAAATTGGCAGATTAAGTTTCAACGCGATGTACAATAACTATGTGGCTTTGATATCATGTGTTATGGTGACACAAAACATGCCATTAAAAGGTCTGACGACTCGGGGCTTGTTGAAAAAGACCGCGTTTTACTAGTCTTACTGCCCGGTGACACGCAGCTCGCAGCTCGCTTCTCAAAACGCAAATCAAACTACTATGCTGGTAAAAATTGAACTGAGTTGTGAGTCGGTTCACTTATCTGCTTCACACATGAAAACCACGAGGAACATTAGAAACATATGAATCATGAGCTGATCTGCAGGTCGTCATTTTATATTGAGTTACCCATGACTAGTGGGCACGTGTTAAGATGCATTGCATTTACATTAAAAACATTAAATGTCGCTTTAAAACTTTATATCGCGTTACCTGATGAGAATAATGTAACGTTGGTCATCATTATTCATGAACTTGTTACTGAATTCATAACACGGAATGAGCATGAAAGTTCTCTTAAAAAACTGCCCGCCGAAAAAGCGAAGTAATCGCTAATCGTTTGCCCATAAGCTTGCCGCTTGAATCTTTCATGATACTCTTCAACGAAGACGGCGCCATCTTCCGGCCAAGTTTTTTTACATTATATGATTTTATATATACTATGACCTTAAATGACCTTGTGTCAGTAAAAAAAAACTTCATAACGATAAAATAAGTTTAACAATAAACGAGTTATTAATAATTGTTTTGTATAAGATTTGCGAAGGACAGCTTTGCCATAAAGTGTAGCCAACTTTCAGACGTTTCAAACATTTTCATTTGATAGTATTATTTTTTATAATGCGTAATGTAAAATTCGTATTTTAGTTCAAAATATGAATAAATCTTTTACTTAGTTTTGATGAAAGAATTTCGGACAATTTAAACATCATTTTAAGCTCGACATGTGCAAGTGATGCAGAAAATGAGAGACGTCAATTACCAATTTCAAGTAATCGCTTACGTCAAAAAAATAAAGCTTCCCTCATTGTTACCAATACTAATGCAGTTACAGCATCATTCGAGACAAATCTTTAGCGATCAAAGAATATTAATCCTTATTTCATCGTGACAGAGTAGGAAATTGCGCTGGTATTATGGTAACCCGGAGGCGTTCATGAATTGATATGGTATGGGAACGATTCTCGTTGGGGAAATTGGTAATGAGGCGCTTCGGAGGGACAGAAGTCACGTGATCATCGAAGCCTGCCATACAATTACATGGTCTTAAATTAGGGACGCGTCTTCGTACAATGTTTGGCATTTTGATTTCGGTTAAGTTGCTCTGTGATTGCATTTACGTGTGGAAGTTAATAAAATAGTTACGCTTTCACAATATCCGGTTTAAATGTATTGTGGTCTATGAATAATGTTGCTAGAAGAATTGACAATAATAATTTTTATGATTTACACCAGACCAAACCAGAGAAATTTGGAGTAGGAAAGGAATAATTATATTGCTACTGAGATAAATAGATTGGCTTAATCGTTTTGTTGTTTATAAAAGAAAGGGAACATTGAAGTGATGATCGACTCAAATGGACATCCGCCAAACCGGAGGAACTACAAATACATTGCCGACCTTTGTGATAAAAACTTAGTAGTTATTTGTTTCAAAATAAGTATAATTACTATTACCAGTTTCATCGACTTCAACACCTCAAGTGGAATAGAAGCCATCACAAAATATTACACCCTGTGTATAATAAAAGAAAAGAAAACTAAACGTATTTCGCCACCAGGCCCACCTAACTCCAAGACTGTGCTATGGTGTTTGCTTTAGAAAAACACGTTAAAGTATAAACATGTAAATTTTGTTGGTCTCATTAAAATATTTCGAGCTTACACGCTTTATCAGCAAGTTTCATGCAACACGGAAATGCAAATATAACCCTGTAATGCCATTTTTCCTGACGTCCGATTTACTAATGAGTAACTTTTAACGGGAATACCTCAGGCGTGCTTAATAACTAAACGATGTTAATAAATATAGCTGATTATTGCATTATTTTAAGTTTAATCTTGATTAATGTATCGTATAAAAGTTTTATACCTAATTGATTCTATGGTCAACAAAACATAAACCTTAAAGTTACTCAACACACTAAAAACTGACTGCAGGATAGTATCAAAAACAACAATAACCGATGACTACTCTCTTTAAAGATGTATCCTCAACATTATAGTTTTCGAAAGACATAATAGGTAAAATAGCAGTATACAGTATACTGCTATTTTACCTATTATGAATTTACACAAAGGTCTGTGTTTAAAACTAGACGTCTTTTAGGTCATGTTAATAATGTATTTTTACTAACACAATTGTCTATTAAATTATTACTTTAATGGGACTTCAAAAACTCAGGAGTGAAATGGCGATAATTAGTAGCTTTACAACCTTATACGTACATATATAAGTTAACAAGTCACAAAATACGTAGGTCTTTTAAGGGTGGTCTCTCTCTGTGTGGCATATAAATGCAAATGCGCGCCCGTCGGTGTCGCTATCTCTATCTGCCGCGAACGAACACTCGCCGCACCGGCCCTCTATCACACCGTCGCGTAACCAGATTACACACCGCCTGTGGCGTTGTCTTGTAATTTCGGTGCAATTAACTTATCTGATTTGTTGAGTTCAATCGATTAAGCTTTTTTTTATTCGTTTTACCATTTGGAGAATTCAATATCCTTATTTTAATTAGTATCAGATGAAAATACTTTATGATTTAAACATACTTTATTTAACTTCTATATAGAGTTAAACCATGACAAAAACAAAAGGTATCTGACAGATTAACCTAATCTATAATAGAAAATTACATAGTTTAGTTTCTTGATATTGTTAAAACCTATCCTCAAATAACTATTTAAGAGTTCATATTGAAGAGAATATAGAATGTTCATTCAAATTTTACGTGTAACATTTATTACGCTTCGGTGTGACATGCGGCCCAGCTTCTCGCCGCGAACCAGTACGCGGGTAATGAAGATATATTTATCCGTTAATGTGTTCGAATGGCGCTCTTGTTACGGCCGCGAACCAGCTCACTCCTTATTAATTAATCCTGAGATACGCGCTAAGATAGCACTGTTAACACACCTCATTGCCATTTAAAATACTAAGAATATCATACGGTTTTAATCGAACAATCTTAAAATATTAGAAAGTGTCACACAATGTCCCTGTGTACAGTTACAGATACAAAATACAAATTAAATAATGTTTTCATATCTACAAGGGATTGGAAGAAGGAAAGTTATGAAAAATTCTTTTATATTCTCGTTCGGATTACGAGTGTAACAAACATACATACAACGACTTTTTTTTACTATGACAGTTCAAGGCTTTTTATATTACAAGTATATTTTATGGTTTGTTTTAAATGTTTATTTTAAACAGAAGAGATTTATTTGTTGATTAAGTTGATAAGTTATCTGGATTGTTCGGTGTCGGTGTAATGGGCGGTTCCGTTCTCTCTCCAACCCAAAAGATCCGCCTTCTGTTTAATCAAAATATTCATTATATCTTTATTCGAAACTTGTTTACTAAATTTGCATAAATAAAATAAATTAAACAAAAAAATAAATATAAAAATCGATATAACGAACGACTACAAAGTGACTACAAACAGGTAAATAACCAGTATGATGATCAACTAGATCTTACCGTGATTTTCTAATACATCAAAACTAGCTTAAAATATATTGTCATCCCTTTCTTTGCTTTTGGAATAACAGAGATAAAACATGGTTTTTGTATACGTATTAAGACAGTTGAAACTCACAATTATCAAATGCCATCGGATTTTGAAGATCGCAAAATATCCACAAATGTTATTTTAAAACGACTTCAAAAAGGAGAACTTTATCAATTCTTTTGTATTTTTTTATTTCGTCGCATAATTTCGCTCCTGTTATACTGTTTTTTTTTTAATTCGTTAAATAACCATGGCCGGTGTTAACGCCTACGCTATTGATCAGAAAACGTCGTAATGCGACACAAGATCTTTAATTAATTTGTTTTTCCGCGACATCAAAACCTCAACCTAACATATAATGAAACTAGTTATTTTGACCAAAGCTTAATTGCCATTAAATTAAAATAAATAAATGCTTATATATTTAACCCAGCCAGTTTGAATGTACCTGTTTGTGTCAAATTAATAACTAAGATATCGTAATAATTTTATATATAAATCATCAGTTTATAAATTTTTAATTTTTATTTATATCCACACAAGTTCAAAAACAATTTTATACAGTTAGTGTTAATATATTATAGTTTTTTTTTATGAAAAAGAAATAAAAATAACTTTTAACTTTGTTAACTTTAAGCACAGATTGATTCTATACTTTTCTCCCAAATTAAAATCAAGACGGATTGAATAAAAAAATAAAATAAAAGATATTAAGACTATAAGCATCTTTAAATTATAAAGTTTAAACACCGAAAGGTAAAAATTAAATCGAACGCCTTAAAGTGTCTAGTATAAAATTCAACAGAAAATAAAGTTAGGCAAGCAATCGCGATAACACGCTCGCCCACGGAGCTAGCGCGAAAGGACAAGTGGCTTAATTGAGAGCTGACCTGTGGGGGGTCCCTAAGGCGTCGCTTATGCTAATCAATTCAACTACTTAGTTCTTTTGTCAACAATCGCTACAGGAATCGAACTGTGCACTTTTTATACGGGTTCCGCGGCCGGAAAATGCGCCATGTAAGAATTCACTCGTTTCGAGTTATCGGAATTGTTACCAAGTTTTAGTATTTTCTTATGTCATTTACAACATGACTGTCAATACGTGATTTGGAAATGTAATGGAGGGAATTTGAGAAATATTTACTTGTTGATGGACGGTAAAGTTGAAATTAAATTAGGAAACTCTCATTAAAATTAAAAAAGCATTATTGAAATTAATGCCGTACCTTTCTCCATTTTGGAAATATTTGAAACATATTTTGCGATGGTTGTCATGAGGTATACAATGGTTAGGCATCTAAAAATTCGTGAAGTTTATACGAACTTTTTGACATTTTTTTACGGCTATGAACAAACCGATTATGTGAACAACTTTACTTACAAATTAAGCGAAGACTAACTTATTTCAAAAACTTTTAAATTCCTGATTGATTTGAGATCAATAATTTTCACTTAGTCATATATAAATATTGGAACTTTGGTATTATACGCTTAAATTATAACATCAAACAGAACCCTAACAATTAATTGGATTCTTTATTCGGTTATCTTATAAAGGCAAGCGTATAATTTAACTCTGTCGCATTCGACTTAAGATATCTCAGTAACTTCAAGCAAATGAATATTTCTCTGAAATAAATTATATTTGCATACGAAATAATATGCACCACAATTAAGCATACATTTTACCGACGAAATACATTAAAACATATTCTCATCTGTTTTTATTCAAAGAGAACGAAAGGGTTAATATTGCATTCTTCTACTTCTAGTAAAAAAAGGCACTGAAAAAATAGAATACATACATACATACCAGCAAAATATTTTGCACTAGAATCAGGAAAAAATTAAAAGTACACTACTTTATCGGTACTAGGTGAGCATAGAATTACAGAAGGTAAAGATTGTGGTGTTAATGTTTTTGTTTTGCCATCCAATGGTTAGCAATATTTGAACACGTTTTAGTCGCGTGCGTGGCGAGGCAAGCTTGATAAATTTCACGCATACTGCCGACTACAAAAAAAATATTTGCGCTTTAGCACGATACTACAGCCTTCGTTAAGTGATTCTATAAATCACTATTTTAATAGCGAAAACATCATTACATATTTAGGCAATAAAATTTTAATATGTTTTTCTGTTCCTCAAAGGCCAACATCTGCAATTCCTCTGGTGTGCACGGGCTTCAATAATCATCTCGGTGTTACTATTGCTTATTACCTCCCTTGACTTATATATAAACATACTAGCTATTGCCCGCGACTTCGTCCGCGCGGAATTAAAAAATAAAATTAATAAGAACCGTTTCGGAGATACCTTTAAGCAAACATTCATCCATCCATGGATTTAAACTTTCGCATTTATAATTTTAGTAAGAAGTAATGAAAAGTAATAGATTCACAAATTTTTGCATATCTTTTAGATATTTCATCACATATTTTCGCAGTCTAAAACAATTCTATGTTATTCTTTCTAAAACAAATTGAAATTTATACATTAAAATAACACTTAACCACAAAACATTTGTATCGATTAATTTTTAATAAATTCAAAAACCAAAGCAACACAATCGTAGCTTTAACCCTAACACGTTAAATAAAAGTATATCGTTCAAATTATACGGTGTCACGACCCTGACATGGCAATGTAGACCTTGACTGGTTAGTTAACGTTACAACTTTGAGTATAGAGAAACGGACTAAGCAAAGAGACGCGCGCCGTTGTACTTAATAACTTCTGCTACGTTTCGCAAAAGGTGAGGTATTGGTGACACTTACGTAAAATTGAAACGTCTTTATAAATGCATACTGACTAAAATTCACACACTAACACAAAACGAGTTCACAAGTAAGGAAATTTAGAACTTACTCGTTTTTATTTGACATAGGGAAATACGCGCGCGCGTCATGTCCTGTCTCTTTAAAGTCAAAGTGTTACACTAATAATTGTTAATTTGAACGCACCAAAACGCCTCTACAAAGCTCCCATAAAATGTTTTAAAACGATATACGCACAAATTATTACAATCACGCGAAACTCATTTCAAACCACTTTCAAACGCGAAAACTCAAAAACTTACCCTCGCTTAGATTTTATCAACGACATCCTTGGGTTTATTCAGTACGTGTTTGAATTTGGAATCATATTTTTTTTTAAGTGATAATTTATATTACTTTATTTTAAAGGGTTAGAAGTGGCCAGTATTATTTCTTCAGTTTAATTTTTTTATAGATGAAGATATTTTTTTATAACGAAAACTATTGTCAAAATAAATTGTAAAGCGGATATTCGAAACATTTTGCTACAAACATTTGAATCATAAATGGCAGTAGCGCAAGTCATTAGCAAACATATGCCAATTCACTAAAGGGTTGTGTCAAGACTTTGCCGTACTTAGTAGGTACTCTAAATATACTGTTTATGACAAAGAAACCATGACCTAATTATAAAGAAATACTTGAGTTAGGGGGTTAAAAGTACCTCATTTTATAGTCCAATTGTCACGTAAAAGCTTACCGTATCGAAAATATTGCGGCCTCTTATTAACATAATGTTAGATGACAAAACGTAGTGTTACACTGGGGCGTGGGTCTTTTGACACGCCAACTAATGCCTGGCCATAACAAAAGAATTAACTGTTAGAAAGGAAAAATAATTTAAGCTATTAATGAAGGTTTTTCGTTTGCCATAGAGTTATAATTTGTTTTGTTTAAACGTTATTTGTGTGATTTGTACTTTGTAATATCTGCACGCAAAAATACTCGCCGTTTAAATTGGAATTAAAATATGATTAATATTTGTTTTTAAAAATATGAAAAAGATACAAACATTTTAAGATATCATTTTACTGTAATGAAATTGATAATTTTCGTTTTAATATTTTGAATCTTTTAATGAATTTGCTTACAATAATTTATTTTTAAAAAATCTACTAGTGAAAAATGTAATAATATTAAAAAGGTAATAAAATACACGTACCGTTGAAATAAATTATATATCAAAAATATGAAAAAGATACAAACATTTTAAGATATCATTTTACTGTAATGAAATTGATAATTTTCGTTTTAATATTTTGAATCTTTTAATGAATTTGCTTACAATAATTTATTTTTAAAAAATCTACTAGTGAAAAATGTAATAATATTAAAAAGGTAATAAAATACACGTACCGTTGAAATAAATTATATATCAGTGGGAGCAAAAATAAACGAGAAACTTTTACGGTTTAAAAATCACAATGTGATCTTGATTGAATTACTAATGCTTACAAAAAGATCGATAACATTTGGTAACTCAAAAATTCGAATCAATAACCATGGGTCTGAGAGCAAAAAGTACGTTTAAATCATACTGTTATCTCAGTTTTGTCAATAATAATGACAGGGATGACGATATGTTTTATAAAGATATTTTGGTCTTAAAAACCCACGGTTAGTCCGGTAAGTCCCACGCTTTTTAACTTATTATTCGCGTGTTACGCCCGCGCTTTGATTTATTCATAATTTTTTTCGGTTTTCACGGTGATCGAGGCCTCCGATTAGCTCGCTTACCGCCGCGCACGCACCGGTTCACTTAATTCATGACTTACTACCGCATCACTACCGATAAGTATTTTTAATTTGAATAAATTATTATTTAAGGGTGTTATCGGTGCGTTATGGCCGGTTTAATAATAACCGTGTGCTGCCGTAACGTCACAGTTTTAGTGATGGGAAATGAAGTAATTGTAACTGTTTTTGAAGGAAGAGTGATTTGTTAAGACTGGTTGATAACTATTTTTTTTATGTTTCGGTGATAAGGGTATGTCTAAAAACTTTGACGTAAACAATAGTAAAGTCAGCAACAACTGTTAGTGTCCCACATGAGTCCAGATTTGAACAGATATCTTCGCGTATTGAATGAAATAAGTACTCAGGTATTGAAGGAGTGAATGAATCAGACAGCAAGTTAATGAACGAACGACATGTCATTCTTTCATCCTCTTAACTCGGTAATCTGTCAAAAGTGCTACGTTGTGTTTTCGTTGCCATATAGTACTTACAATAAATAACATCACTATGAAGGTTTAACATTACGCACGGTAGGTCTCGTGGCGGTCGCGGCGTTGGCGGGAAACTAACAAAATGGCCGATAAAGATGTCACGCGTTTTAATAATTTCGGTCTCGGGGTACGATCGCGCCACCAGATTGGCATATTTTAATGAGAGAAAAAGAAACTTCTTTTGTAAGTCAATAAATAAGGTCATTAAGTTCATTTGACTACTGGTTTTACAAGTGTACTAATGCTCTGCGATGTTCCCTAAATATGAGTTTTAATTGTCATTTTTTTTTTCAGATTCATAACAGCGATGCCACACACAGGTAAGAAATATTCTTTTAATATTTGTACAAAATATTATAAATTTTCTTTCCATGTTAATACAACCAAGAGACACAACTTAACAAATGCACAATAACAGTGAAAAATTAAATAAAAAAAATTGTGTATTTGCGCAAAGTAAAAATACCCAAGAAACCCGTAATTCTATTATCTGTATATTTAATTGTAAACAATTAAAAACGACTGTACTGCAATGATTTCCATTTGCGATCCAAAACTAAGTGTTACAATTATTCCATGATATCTGTTAAAAAAAAACAAGCTCGAATCTTAATTAAACTAAACGTCTCACATATAAAGCTCGCGCCGACAAACCTCGAATTGATAATGTTTTTAAAAAGAATCCTCGCGCTTGAATCATAAGCGTTTCAAAGAACCCTGACCACTGCCCCTGGACCATAAACGGTAATTAAGGCAATCGGCAGTCGAATCTCGTATTAAGATAATATCGGATCCGTATCGAAAAGCGGCCCACCCGGGCATAAGCGACCAGTTCTCTAATTCATTATACATGCTATAACTTACATTAGTCTCTTACCAATCAAGAATCATTTCATATCTCGCTCGATTTCCTTTAAAATCGTTTTTGACTATGTCGTTGGTATATCCATACTAACTAAACTATACCTATGATAAATGCAACTGTTTGTAACGCTTTTGCGACTTCGTATTATTCGCAACGATTCGTATTATTTAAAGACTATTATTGATTATATAGAAACATTGTAACTTTTATTCCAACAATACAACTGCTTAGTGTGGGTTTTTGAGACCAAAATCTCCGTTTAAGACATTCTGTTATCTCTGTTTTGTCAAAGATAATGAAAGGGATGACGATATGTTTTATACAAAGATTTTAGTCTAAGAAACCAACGGTAAATCGTGCAGAAAATGTGAAAGAAGATCTCTATTTCCCATAAATAACTAAACTATATGAAACATTTTTTTTTTGTAATTTAGTAAGACGCCTTGGAAAATGATATATTACTTTATTGCTAAAATAAATCTGAAATATAAGGCTTTTTCAAGTTAGGGTCACACCAAAAATCATATTCATGTACATTCACTGACACAATATAAATTTCAAAACTTATTAATATTATAAATGCGAATGTTTGGATGTTTGGATGTATGAATGGCTGTTTGAAGATAGCTCCAGAACGGTTGCTTAAATCTCGCTGAAATTCGGCATAGCCTGGAAGAACGCATATAGGCTACAATTAAATATTTCTATAAACAATGACGATACGTTAAAAACATATTTTCCATGTAACTGTCCTACGTACAGTCGCGTGAACCAACTAGTAAAATTTAAACGATGTAGTATTGCTATTAAACATGATATTTATCGTAATTTCTTATAATGTACCCATAAACGCGATGATATCACAGTTATAAACATATTCAATCTCATAGATACGGCATAATATGTTTGAAGACATTTCTTTAAAGGGATCACACACGTCGTTTCCGGATTTTTTTAGACGCCTCTTGACTTTACTTGTATCTAACTAGCTACCTAATAATCTTAATGAGCGTGCTGAGGTTTGGATGCGGCGAGGCTAAAGGTTTATAGATCGATAGAGTGAATAACGATACGATACATTCCAACACTACTTTTATTTAGAGAATTTTATTCCTATTGATGTTGGAGTGAAGATAAACGAGATGGTAGCGACTGGGACAAGGAAATCGAATTACCTGTTATTGATAAATGTTTACTTTGTGTTACGCAGACGCCAGTGTAACATTTGCAAACAACTGAAAATAGCGACGGATATAAAATGCGGGAAAATGCGCATTCGTCAAATGCAACGCCGAATTATTTTGACATCTTGATGAATTGGAAATTATAATGATCATTCGAAAAAAAAGCATTAGATTAATTATATTTTGTCAAAGGAGTTAAGAAGCTTTTTATACTTTTAAAATCATGTTAGTATTCGTATTTTTTAAGATATGACTGCTAGAAATAAACATAAACTCTGGAATGAAAATGTAGATTTGGAAGAGGAGAGAACCTGTGCCAGAAGCGCACAATCTCTTCCTAACCCTCTTGAGTTACGGGCGTGAGTTTTGTTTGCTACGTTTTGTTCTGTATGTTTGATTGGAATGAAATATCTGTTTCTTAAGTATTATACACTAGCTGTCGGCCGCGACTCCGTCCGTATGAAATTAAAAAAAAAAACTTAACTAGTAGACTGTGATTTCCTCCAGACAATGTTCTACATCAGTGACAAATGTTATCGATATCCGTTGAGCCGATGTACAGTTACCTTCTTACAACAATGTATCCATCTATCCATCCAAACATTCGCATTTATAATATTAGTAAGATAGTAAGATTCAAAAGATTGCATATTACGGATACTGATCCATACGTAGTTTCGAAATGATATTAATAGTTGTATGTATAATAATTCATGACTCGACCGGCGACATAATATACGTTATCAATGGTATGGATCTAACGCATCGCAATGAACGCGTTCGTCCGGTTTCTGTGAGTTTTTATCTACGTCATGACGCCGCTGCCGACGGCCGAGCTTTTGACGCCAAATTAACTTATCGGATTTTCTGGGCGGCCGCGATTCTAACCTATGCATATTAGAATAATGTGGATACGATTAATAATAATTGGCAGACTTAAGTCCTAAGTGATCTCTCTTTGCATACATTTAGTATGAGAAAACACCCTTCGTGACTAAATAACAAGACTAGAGCTAATAAATGATGAAGAAACAAGCTATAGATAATAAAATAAAAATGGTAATAGTTTTTTTATTATTATTATTAGAACAAGGAATAAACGGAAGGTGGTTGCAAAATACAGTTACCAGTTATGGATTTTGTTACAACAACAATCTCTTACAAAATTTATTAAAGTACGGTTATTGTTAGACTTTTATTCGTTATTTCAGTCGTCAGTCCCTTTTTGATAGTTTCACATTTCACCGTTTAATCTTATCCATGTTAATATAACCAGTTATCAGTCCTTCTATATCAAACGGATCTAAAACATCACATTCGATTTTCTACTTCGATGTTTACAACTGTGTTACAATTTAACGTCATAAACTTTTACATTTTATTGTTAATTAATTGATTCGGAAAAGAACCTGATCTTCAAGACGTGTACCAACCGAGAGGTGCAATCCCATAATATTTCACACGTATTTGTAATAATCGATTTTATTGTATTCATATTAATAAATATCGTATCGATGTACGAAATATCGAGTCGTGAAAATTGCAATTGTGAAATTATTATTCATGTTAAGATTATTTCTTAATTGAATTTCGAAATTTAACTTCAAATTTGAGATTTCTTACATAAAGTACAAAATCTTCAACTTTACTAATTCAACATTGATTATTTTATTACAAATATCTATCATAAATGAAAAAACGTGTCAAGTTTCATATCTCCTAATTTTATTGCCGAAACTTATATGTAAAAATTTTCCATTATAGATGTCGCCCGCGACTACGTTCGTGCGGTATTAAAAAAAAACTTAGCAGCCAGCATACTATGTTTATGCTACATTTGTGCCAAATTTCATCAAAATCCGTTGATCCGTTCCGGAGATACCTTCTAACAAACATCCATCTAAACTTTCGCATCTATCTATCTATATATATAAAAGA
Organism: Papilio machaon; assembly: GCF_912999745.1. Taxonomy (NCBI): domain Eukaryota; kingdom Metazoa; phylum Arthropoda; class Insecta; order Lepidoptera; family Papilionidae; genus Papilio; species Papilio machaon. The sequence goes on from NC_060010.1 coordinate 3,149,354, forward strand.
AAGTTGTGTTAGTTACACTATTTATAACTCAAGAACGGCTGAATCGATTTGACTGACAATTGGTGGGCAGGTAGCTTAGAACCAGGAAACGGACATAGGATAATTTTTACCCCGTTTTCTATTTTTTATTCCGCGCGGACGGAGTCGCGGGTAAAAGCTAGTTTATAATATTAGTAAGATAAGATTTTAGTTATTTCAAGAAGAGTGAAAAGGATGTCAATATACTTCCAGGATTGTTTCAACCAGTGGAAACCTACGATATGTCATAAACTGAAATTAGTCAAATTTAAATGTGAAGACGTGTAATAAAGCCCTGAACAATAAGTACCACACATAAATAAGAACTAATTAAATGTGACTTACTGTAACTTCGCGAGTGCGCTTTCATCTTGGCGTTCGCAATAACTTCACCTAATTAAACTTTTATAAAGACAGCTCAGATTTTAATTAAGACTAAGCAATAAAAACCGAATACGGTAACGAAACTTACGTAAAACTTTTTCGTGCTTCACAAAACTGTATTCAGACGACAGGGACGGATTTCTTTTGTAACGGCTTAAACTCTCAAATATACTAACGTGTTTTGTTAAACTAAAAAATATTTTTTTTTATTTTCGTGTAGCTTGTAGAAAAGAAATATAGATTAAAGTAGAAATTGTTTTTGTTTTTGGTTACAGAAAAATTAGATATGTTTGATAGCGATACTGTACCGGTACTGTAAATGTTTTGTACGATTTCCGCAAAATTTTTCAGAAATTAAAAAATAAAATCATTTGAAATAAGCTATCTATAAATTAGAACGTCTTATCAAAATTAAGTTTATGATTTTTTATAGGAAATTGTAGAAAAACACCACTAGTTTATACTAGTCCGTCCCTGTGATGTTTTGATATTGATGAGTTCTTAAAAGCAACGCGAAGCTTTGTAACACGGAATGTAAAAACATTTAGTACGTTGTAAAAATTAAATCGAGACAGATTATATTTTAGCAAATTTTATCTGATTACGAATCAAAGTGAAAATATTTAATACTTTAACTACTTGTGGGTTTCGACAGCGGTTACACTTGTATACATATTGTTGTCTTTGTTTATTAAAACTCACCGTAACACTATATTGTATAATAAAATTGGAGTGTCTGTAATAAAGAAACAAAATCCTATTTTCAAAATTAAAAAAAAATTGTCTATCTGTCTATCTGTATGTTTGTATGCAAGTCGTCGTTTGTTTCGTGTAAATCGAGATTTTGTCTAGAAGGTAGCTGATGTGTGCAAGAAGGAGTTCTTTGGCTATTTAGTGTTTTTTTTTCGTTGAGAAAAAAATAGAAAAATTGTTTTAGAGAATGAAGTGTCTGTCATATTATGTAATATTATTGTGCGTAGAATAAAGATAATCTTATAATAAGTTAGGTTTTCAATTTTGAAGAAAATAAATTAAGTTCTTCTTTATTATCTAGAAGAAACAAGGTATAAAGATGCCAATTCGAAACATCTGTACTAAAAAAATTGTCATCTCATGTCATCATTGTATTTGAAAAAAATAACCATAAGTTTCTACAAGTGTAACAGCAGTGGAAACTTACCTTTAGACAGAAAATAGTCTATTCCATTTCAGTGATATGCTTGATACCCTCTGGTCTATGAAGGTCATCATGGTCACATGGTCAATATGGTGATTAATATGGTATATTAGAATAGTGTAATTTGAATTTTTTAAGTCACGGAACAACTTTTTTTGAGAGAAATTAACGTGTGTGGTATTCGTAAGTTATAAACTTAAGACTTTATAACTTAAGTTGACAACTTAAACTAGTTGCGATTATATTGAACAAGATAATAATCTAAACGTCGTGATAAATATATATTTTTAAGTTACATGATTTTTTTTTTTTTACAAAAAAAGTTGTTTAACATCCTAAAAATCGTGATTGAAAAAATCCAAAAAATAATTAAGACTATTTAAAAGTTAGTTTAATGTTTTGAGAAAGTTTTAATAATTTCATGATTAAAAATAATATTAATTGCCATAGGAAAGTTTGAAATCTGAAATTAATACGAAGAGACAGATAGAATGATTTTTTTAAAAGGCAAAAATTATATTCTGATTACTGTCTTCTAATGATTTTCAAGTAAGGACACCACATCTGTTCGACCTTGCGTCTCTCAATCGTTTTGGGATCTTCGGCAACTTGTTTTCGAATTTTAAACGCTTTTGGTTTCAAAAATTTAAGATCATCTCTGCTAACACCTTGTTTTACCCATTTTACACCATATCCAGACCCTGTAATATTATCATTAACTACTGCAATATAACGTAGAAGAGAAAAAATATCTCTTTTCCACTATACTAGTCGGGCATAAATACTATTTCTAATAAGAAAGTGATATTATTTCCACTTGTACGGTTGCTACTACTCATGGAAAAAGGGTTTAAATGTTGAAGCTTCTGTAGATGTTTTAACCTCGGACGAAAAAACCAGTTATGGATTTTGTATGTCATATATACATTCATAAATGAATGTAAGTATATTAAAAAGGAATAATATAAAAATTATGTAAATTATGATAATGAATGTTTTGTTTGCTGTTTTTAACATAAGTGACATTTCAAAATATTTGTCATCAAGCTTACTATCATGATTTTCGATAATATCTGGCCTCAGAGTGCCCAATGTGTAATATTTCAAATTGTCGACTGCCGATGTATACTCCTCGCATCTACACCTGTCCATACTGACAAATATTTAAACATGAAAACATTAAATACACATTCATAACATACGTAATCAAAAACAATCTAAATCGACTTGACAAATTTCGAAATGTCAAATTGCACAATGACGTTTGCGGTAAAATAATAAATAGTAGTGATGTAATCGTAACCGATTTTTAATATCGATAAGAATCGATAATGTTGTACTCGATGCATACTTTTAAAAACGACATAATTCATTCGTTAATTAATGAAATTATAAGTGTTACAGATGAACTAAATAAAGTCACTTATTAGATCCTTCAAGTGATACAAAACGTACTTCTTAATGTCTTATTATTCTCACTTAATTTATTTTTTTCGGACTAGATATTTTTTTGATGAATCTAATCAAATTTTCTATTCTAAGTCTATATTTTTATCAGAAGTAAGCTCCAGATTAAGACAGTAATTTCGTTGTTCATTACACCGAAAAAAAAAACCAAATCAATTGACAAAAAACACTCGTTAAAATCGGCATAACCGTTAAACCATATAATATGATCCCTGTTATTACAAATATGAATATGAAAATGTTTTTAAATGTTCATATTCAACTTTATAATTGTAAAATTCATGAAAAACATATACTAGCTGTCGCCCGTGACACTGTCCTAGCGGCATTTAAAAAACTTAGTTAGTAGATTATGTGTTTTCCCAGGCTATATTCTATATCTGCGTCAAATTTCATTAATATCCGTTGAGCCGTTCTTAAGATAAATTCTAACAAACATGCATCCATCTATATATTCGCATTTATAATATTAGTAAGATAATACGATATCCCTTCCGCAAACATAACCTTTTGACAAAAGCACGCATCGTTTCAAACGCGACAGCTAAGCCGGCAGCCACCACAGCGCCAATTGGCGGCGTTATAAAATCAGTCACAAGTTATAAACCGTGCAATAACTTGTGCGATATACGAGCTATATTCTCGCCAACAACGAAAAAACACTAAACAACCTTTTACGGCCGGCCGATTGTAAAACTGGAAGCATATTAGCGATACAGCAATCTCCTTGCGCGTGCAAATCGTATTTTTAGAGCGATTCCTCGAAACTTACATCATAAAGTGTAAACATTTCGATGGCTCCATCGCATATAGTTGTAAGATAAAAATGCGATTTTTCATAAATGCTTTTAGTTTACGTTAATGTTAAAGAAGTGTTCCATTATAACCGTTGGTTTCTAAGTCCAAAATCTCTGCATAAAACATATCGCCATCCCTGTCATTATCTTTGACAAAACAAAGATAACAATATCTTTTAAACGGGGATTTTACTACCATTTGATTTTAGGAATAAACAAATTTCGAATGGAAAAAGCGCAAAAAAATTCTCAAAAAATTAGTTACTACCTTTTGGTTAGTACCTGTCGGTTTGCACACGTAAAGGTCTCGTTATTTCAAGCCAACGGTGTATACTTAATTATCACTAAGCTTGGATAAAGATATAATCTATTATTATTAATATAAAAAGTATAATATATATAAGTATAATAGTATAAAAAGTTCTTACTATAATTTTATTCACAAATAAAACAAAGAAACATCATTCATTTGTAGAACAGTGGGTCTAGCTCGAATATTTGTGACAATTGCCATTGTATACTCATCGGCAAAATTTCTATGTACAGCGCTCTTATCGGGCGTAAACTACACCGAAGATCGCATTCTAATTTTGACGTAATTGACTTCGTAGTCATATCGTCGTCGATATGAAGGCGATTATCACAAATATAGGTAATATATTCGTGCTAGGTCCACAGCTAGGTACAATAGCTGGAATAATCTCATTTTTGTCTTCACTGTTTTAATTATTGCGACTTACGCCGTTACAATTTAAAGACTGAATAGGTATTTAAGTTCAAATTGCATTCATCATATCATAAAATGATGTCTTCAAGGAATCTTTTAGGATGCAATAAGCCGAAATAAAATCAAAAAGTAAGGCCAGTATTATTCCCTAATAAGACTACATTATCGTCGGTTTCGTTATTTCATACGCGAAGCTCGAGCGTTTAATATTTAAACATCATAGATGGGGAATTTATTTCATTATCCTCACGTTTTTATAGCTTTAAGGATTAGCACACTTAATATGTAATATTTACGAGACAAGTAATGAGCGTGATAGTGGTGAAAATGTTCCGACTTAGCAAGTTGTGTTAAAGTATGGATAAGTCAAAAATATATTGCCCCATAAACAAACAGCGTTTCGATGAACATTAACCTTTTGATGATGTATATAAACATAAATAATACATAGCTTATATACAATCATCTATATATATAAAAGAAAGTCGTGTTAGTTACACTATTTAGAACCAGGAAACGGACATAGGATAATTTTACCCCGTTTTCTATTTTTTATTCCGCGCGGACAGAGTCGCGGGTAAAAGCTAGTTATTAAATGAAAGAAGGAAACTATAACCTGACCAAAAATAACCTTGTCATGAGGGCGCCACAATCTCCATTGATATGGCAATTATTTTACATTAATTAATATTATATAAAAAATTAAATCCAGTGTTTTAAACTTATCCTACGTTAATTGACAATTAATTTTTCTTTTGTATAAATATATTTTCAGCATATTAACACAACAAATTAACAATAAAACAAAATGTTAATAACATGGTACCAAATTTATATTTTTAATCAAATTTCTGTTGCCATTATCACAAATTATGTAGTTACTAGCTACGTAGATTTTCCGCAACAACGCGAGGGTATTTTCATGGTAAAGCTACACCTGATCTTTCTGTATATAAATATAAAGTCACTTTCATGGGCCGTTATTTTTTTTTTAATGAACATAAAATAAAATAATGTATGATCGAGGACGTTTATTTTTACCCATTTCGAATATCATTTGAAGCAATATAAATATGTACATGATAAATACCCCTTATGGTGATTTGGCAAATATTCGATCCCAAGTGGGAAGCAAATTTAATTCTTTTACTGCACATGTATTTTGGCTAATTAACTCACGGTATGACATTTTCATAACATTTAAATGCGTGTATTGTTCATTCTACAAGCATGTTCGTTGTCTAAAATAAGCCATATCAAGAAAGAACATCTCATTTCAACGTCTCGCATCACAACAACACATTTTACAAATAGCAAATAGTTTTTGTGCACGTCTATAAATTGGAAGCTAAGAACAAATTAATATCGTCGTCACGTAATTAAATATGTACAGAAAAGGACATTTTCGCATTTAAATGGCGACAGAAAACAACATTAATTCCTTGAATTAAACTATCCGTTCTTATAAGATAGGACATTTGTAAAGAAACTATAAAAATTCAACGGAGATAGATTCTTGTTGGTGTCGTCTTATGGTAGGTTTTTAAATGCAAATTTGAATCGAAATTGAACTCTACAGTAATTGGAATTAAAGTTCAAATTCATTTAAGTACTGTTTCCTCATTATAGCTCTATCTGGAAGAAGAATCGTAAATTCGAATAGTGATGTGCTGTGACTTTACTCGAATGCAGTTTTTTAATTATAATTCTATTTTTTTATGCAAATGCTAAAAAATTTACACATTTTAGCAAAATAGCAGAATAATCGTCCTTGGTTTGATAATGAAAAATTAATCTATATATATAAAAGAAAGTCGTGTTAGTTACACTATTTATAACTCAAAAACGGCTGAATTGATTTGACTGAAAATTGGTGGGCAAGTAGCTTAGAACCAGGAAAAGGACATAGGATAATTTTTACCCCGTTTTCTATTTTTTATTCCGCGCGGACGGAGTCGCGGGTAAAAGCTAGTAAGACATAAATAGTGATCGAAGAACAGCTTTAATGTGAAACATGTTAAAAATGTGTTAGAAATCTGACCAATATTCACTTCTACACATAATATGAAAGGTTTTCTATATTCAAATCATGGGCATGGACATCTCTCATAGAAATATAAACCTGGGTCTAGTAAATATTTCGTAAAAGTTCAGTTACCTTGTCTTAATATGAATTAAACCTATCGAATGATAAGCAGTCAACAGATCAAAGGACGTAAGAGACAGTCATTCGTTCTTCACAGCCCCATCACTGGGCGTAAAGCAAAAGCAATTTGCATCGGGATCGGCAGGAGGTTTCAATCGACAATAGCCGTGAAATGGCTCACTGCGAAGCCGGGAGCGGTGTCGGTTAAAGAAAAACTCCATAAAACCAAATTGCCCACGGACAAATTAGAACGCTAATTTTATTGCATTAAGGTAATAAATCGATAGGCGTTTGCGGATTGTTTTATTGCTATATAATAGGCAGCGGTAACAGTAGCTGTAAAGGTTGCATACCTAACCTTAAAAGGTGTTATTCTGGACTTCGTTGTGTTTCGATTAAGAATTCTCATCCAACACTTTTGAAGTAATGTCTACTTTAATTTTACACATTATTTTTAATAATTTTTTCCCTAAACTAATTAAAAACGGCTCAACTAGTAATCATTTATCGGCAACGAGTGCTGGACTTACTTAAACTGCTGAACCGTAATATCGTCCGACAAATTGAAATAGACACAAGGAAATATTTTTATTCCATGGAGACAGTGCGAAAGTGTATTCCGTAAATTGTGTTAAAATTTATGAATTTCATTTAAATTTAATAGCTTTTTATAACTTTAGTACTTATAAAAAATAAAGTCAGTTAAAGTCTACTGTTTAGATTGTAACAATTTGTAAAAAAAAACATATTACTGCAGATCGTTATCGTATAATTTACAACTATTGTCTCGAATATTCGAAATAAAACAATCCAACAATACAAATAACAAATGAAACTGGCAGTCATAAAACAAAACAACAATAATTTAAGTTCATTAAATATATTTTTTTCCTTTCAACGAAACATTGAGTTATTTCGCATTAACGTCTTCAATACACCTGTTCCATTTAGTCCTAATATTTATTTGATTGCTAAATCCACGGGGTGAACTTCCCCTTAGGAAATCGCCAATTATAGTTAAAAAAAAAACTTCGTAAAGATCTGATAAGGGCAGTGGAGTGACCGCCGTGAATTTATGTGTTAATACGAAATAATAATGAAGACCTCTTTATTTATGAATGTTACGTGACATGTTAATGGTTCATTACGTAAGATATTACAATAGTTGGATAACTAACTTGTTAGATGTTGTCAAGAAACACTTGTCAAGACGATCGATGTTTTTAACCCTTTGGTCGCCGACCCAAAACAACTCACTCTAAATTATTTATTGCATACAAAATTTTGTCGTTTAAAAGGGTTCGTTAATAGTAATAATAAAATAAAATAAAAAATAAACAAGGAAAAATGCAGCAACCCAAGGGCAACAATTCCAATAGTCCCATGCAAGTTTCGGCCCCCTCCGACAATTCAATCGTTACTCGTCGTAAGGCTCAGTATCTTTCGCAACAAGGAGCCTCCAAAATTACTTTACCTAGCGAAGGCTACGTGATGCGATCCGAGTTAAGGGAGATTATCCGCGAGGAGGTACAACTTGCTGTCAGAGAGTGTATGTCCGAAATAAACATATCCTTGACAAGTACTCTCTCTAAAATTAATGAACAAATATCTACATTCCAAGAATCTATGAACTTTCTTAACGGCGAAATTGAAAAGCTAAAAAGCGATATAAAAACTTGTCAAAGTGACATCACGTCGTTTAAAGAAGAGAAACAGGCCTGCACCAGTATGGGTACACTTTCTAATAAAATCATGGAGATCGACCAAATAATGCGAGCCGCCAATATCGAGTTACAGTGTGTACCTGAGCATAGAGGTGAGAACCTTGCGTCCCTGACGAAGCAGTTGGGCCGTACGGTGGGCTGTCTAATAAACGACACCGACATCTATTATTGCTCTCGAACAGCGAAAATGAACCCCAACAGCACGCGTCCTAGATCGATATTGGTCAAACTAAGCTCTCCACAGTTGAGGGACTCGCTCCTTGCTTCCGTGCAGAAATATAATAAGGCACATCCACAAAATAAACTTAATACGAGCGATCTTGGTATAGCTGCAAAAAGTTGTACCCAAATCTACGTTGTCGAAAATCTATCTCCCGAAAACAAATCCTTGCACGCTGCAGCCAGACTTCGAGCTAAAGAACTTAACTATAAATTTGTATGGGTGCGTGCCGGCAGAATCTTTATGAGAAAGTCTGAGACTACTAATGCCATTTTGGTGCGCAATTTGGATGTTTTAAAAAAGTTGTTATGAAGGTTAAAATTACTGGATGGGGTCAATCTGCTGCCAGTCCGGCTCGACTACAGTGTGGTCTGCTCTTGTGTAACACCCACTATAAGGAGTGAGGTGAATGTATTATACTCGGTACTTCTAATGGTTCTTTTTATGTTAATTTCAAATAAGGCAATACATTTTATGTTCTTTCGCCAAAATTTACCAGTGCATTTATTAATTGTTGATCATATATTTTATTGTTGTTTAAAATACGATTTTGCTCATATCACTATTTTAGTTTTTTTATTTTTTTTATTTTTGTATGTTATTGTTATCACAACTCTGATATCTATAACGTTGTATTTAAGTACAGAAAGATATAGATTTTTTTCCATATGTAAGGCATCTACTCGGTTACAAGATAGTGTATTAACGATTATAATATTATTACACATTCATATAAAGTTTCAAGTTATAACTTATTACAAGGCTACAGGACATTTACATTGCACTGATGGCTAATACAACATTAGGGATTTTTTATCAAAACGTGCGCGGAATGAGAACCAAATGTAACGAATTTTATAATAACGTACTGTGCAATAACTACGATGTTCTACTAGTGACAGAAACCTGGCTTAAAGACGACATATCTAACACTGAAATTTGTGATAACAGGTACCAAATTTTCAGACAAGACCGTGATTTAAATTTAACAAGTAAAAAGATGGGTGGCGGCGTTATGATGTGTATTAAAAATAATCTACAGCCACGTTTCCGTGATGAATACTCTTGTGATTTCTGCGACCTTTTGTGTGTATCTATACCGGCTCAGAAAGCATATCTCCCCACTGACCTTCATATTATATTGACTTATATACCTCCTGACAGTGACAAAATTGCTCCCAGTCTGAATATTATTAAACAACATACACGCAGTCTCGTCGAAAACTACCCTGAACATCCTGTCCTTGTGGTTGGGGACTTTAATTTGCCCTGTCTACAGTGGTTCGATGAGGGGTATACTGTGCTCAACTTAAGCGCTCGAGAAGTACAGGATGCAGCACAATTATTTGTAGATGAATTAACTTACTTAGGCTTATCACAGTTTAACCTTGTCAAAAATGAAAACGGTCGTATATTGGATTTAAGTTTCTGTAATCATTTTCTCACAATTAATAATCAGTGCTCTCCCATTCTGCCTATCGACCCGCACCATCCGCCCCTAGAGGTAATTATAGATGATTTGCGTTTCAAATCCATGAAAGAAAAAGCTAGGATTAAACGTAATTTTCATAAATGTGACTACGACGCAATAAATAAACATTTTCTAAGCTTTGACTGGGACTTAATACTGAATCACGATATTAATACTAGTCTTCAATATTTTTATGACGTCATATATGAAAGTTTTGATCTCTTTGTTCCCACGTCTAAGAAGAGGAATAATAACTACCCAGTTTGGTTCAGTGCGGGGCTGATAAAAGTAATTAAAGAAAAAAGTAAATTACATAAAAGGTGGAAAAAGTATAGAAACCCGCGTGATTATTACGAATTTTCTTTACTTCGGACTAGACAAAGACAAATACAAAAGAAATGTTATAAAAAATATATATTATATACCCAAGAGAATATTAAACGTAATCCGAAAGCGTTCTGGTCATATATAAAATCTAAGCGCGGTGGCAGTCAATACCCTAGCAGTTTCACTTATAACAACCAAACCTTAACGGACAGCGAAAGTGTTTGTGCTGCATTTAGTTCATTCTTTCATAGTGTTTTTATATCTTCGCATAGTTCTGGTTCTGAAGATAATAATGTTGATGATTGCATGTTTAACAACACTTTGAGCAAGGTTCACTTTCAAGAAAGGGAAGTCTTCACTGTGCTTAAAGAGTTGGACAAAACTAAAGGAGCGGGTGGTGATGGCGTGCCGGCTATATTTTTATCTAACTGTGCTAAAAGTTTATCATACCCCATTTGTATCCTATTTAATAAGTCGTTACAGGAGTGTACTTTCCCAAATATCTGGAAACAGGCTAATATTGTACCAGTTTATAAAAAGGGCCTTAAAAATTTAATTATTAACTATCGTCCTATTTCCATCCTTAAAACACTAAGTAAACTAATGGAACTACTTGTTTACAGAAGGATTTATCCCATTATAAAACAAGGTATTTCAGAAAACCAGCATGGTTTCTTGAAATCACGTTCTACTACGTCTAATCTTGCTATATTTTCTGATGATGTTTTTAACGGTATGGAGCACTCTGGTCAGGTCGACGTGATCTACACAGACTTTGAAAAGGCATTTGATCGTGTAGATCACGCCATCCTACTATACAAGCTTAACAAGCTAGGAATCCATGGAGATCTTCTCAGGTGGATCAGTCTTACCTGAAAAATCGTTCCCAGGCTGTTACCATTGGCGGTCATCGATCCAACTACATCGAAATCCCTTCCGGTGTGCCCCAGGGTTCACATCTTGGACCTTTATTTTATTGTGCTTACTTATATGATATAGACAAATGTCTACAGAATGCGAAACACTTGATGTATGCTGACGACACTAAGATATACATGACAATAAGTAATCTTAACGATTGCAAATTGCTACAAATGGACTTAGATTCATTCACTCCGTCAATATTAAGAAGTGTCACTGTATAAGCTTTACGAAGAAGAAGGACCCTATTGTATACCCTTACAAATTCGAAAACGTGGCTGTAGAACGAGTTGACGAAATTCGCGATCTTGGTGTTATATTCGATTCTAAAATGGTAATGCAAAAGCACGTAGAATATATCCGAAATAATGCTTATCGTAACCTAGGTTTTATCGCTCGTACTTGCAAACCATTCAGTGACCCCTTTGCCCTTAAAGTCGTCTACTACGCCTACGTCCGAAGCCTCCTCGAATATTGTTGTTCAGTTTGGTCTCCGCAATATAAAATCTATATTGATACCATTGAACATGTTCAAAAGAAATTTGTGAAAATTCTCAATTTTAAATGTCATAGGCAACGTTCCACTTACCGGGAGGATTGCAAGCACTTTAAATTACTACCGTTATCTGATAGAAGGCTCCTATTAGATATGGGTTTACTTTACGACATCTTACATAAATTAGATCATCCAACATTACTAAGCCGTATAACATTTTGCACTCCTAAAAAACGTACTAGAAATACCGTATTATTTTATACAACATATCACCGAACAAACTATGGAAAAAATTCTATATTAACCAGATTACCTCACCTTTATAATGAAAACTTTAATAATATAGATATTTTTCACTTATCAAAAAAGAACTTTAAAAACAAAATTATTTGTAATATTAATATAACATAAGTCACAGGTATAAAGTAATGTATAATGTCTGTTCTTACACTATCATTTTGGCTACTTATAATGTCGTTATACACACTATTAGCTAAGTTATCACTTGTATGTATTCTTTCCGCTGTTATTACTATTTTAAGATAATTTTAAGCTGTTGTGTATGTAGATAAAAATAAATAAAAATAAATAAATAAAAAAACTTTGAGGTCGCTATCAATTAAATACATCGTTCGTGTAATGGTAACATAGATTGCCTTTGTGTTAAAGAAATTACCGGCGATATATCTTGCAATTAATTTGGCTATAAACTTCGTGGTGACCTCTCGTGTGTAACAACGGTACTTGCTTGTCATCACCTAAACATCTGCAAAAAAACATAGTCATCTCTTTCATTCTCTTTGAAACAAACAGATCATGTTTATGTCATCCCTTTCATACGCTATGACAAACGAAAGGAAGTCGATACCACTGATCTCTGTAGATGGATAGGTCGTTGTTAGGAAATTACAGCTTTCGCTTGTTGAACGCGCCCGTTGATGTTACTTACAGTTAATTCTATCTCTATAATTAGTTCGAATTCTCACCACCACTACCAACCTCTACAGACAGCGCCAAAATGTCGAATATCAAATAGCCACTAAATACCACGTCCCGTAGCCTCTCTATGTACATACATAGAGAATTGTCTATACCAACCAGATATCAGTAATAGAAACAATATTCTTTTTAAAATTAACAATTGCGTTCCAGGTCAAGCTGGTGTGAATCAACTGGGAGGCGTTTTTGTCAACGGTCGCCCTCTCCCCGATGTGGTACGGAAGAAGATAGTGGAACTAGCAATACTGGGCGTCAGGCCATGCGACATCAGCCGACAGCTCCTCGTCTCCCACGGCTGCGTGTCCAAGATACTCACCAGGTTCTATGAAACTGGTTCGATTAGACCTGGCTCTATTGGAGGAAGTAAGACTAAGGTTAGTTGAAACAAGCTTGACAATTATTCATGTTCATTTACACTAAGGTTAACTGTCGTACTCATAGTTGTTAATTGGTCATTATAATATACTTTTATATTGGTCGCAATATTCATTTGAATGAATCTTTATCTGAACAATCCTCACGGCAAAAATTAAATTATTAAAAAAAAAAAAAGTAAACCAACATTGCAACCGTATGGAAGATCGGTCGGGCGCTGACTTCAATAAAAGTCAGAGGAAGCGAATCGTACAGGTCACGCGGCAATCACTCGTAATTATAAACTATAAAATGACCTGAGCTTTCGGCTTCTTGTGCTGGCCATTCGATACGCATATAAATACGACCATTTACTAATACCATGAGGGGTCCGTAGATATTTTACGGATAAAAAATATAACGACTTCGTAAATGTTTTTCATTTCCATGTATTACTTTAGAAATTGGAAAATTGAGAGGTTATGACTTGGGACGCGATTTTTTTTTATTTTGACCAACGCCAAAAACAATGGAATATGCCATAAATACGCTTCGTTTTTATCACTGTTTCTATCTGATACGTTGGTATTTAAGGCTTTTGAGATAATTTATCTCATGTACAGTATAGTCATCCCACTAACAATGGCAGATAAATTCATCTTGTGACATTTCTTAATTCTTAACCGCGTGCATTAAAACGTGCATTAACGGTGATATTGACAATTCTAAAGTTTGCAGTTTGTTTTTATAAGTCTTACTATTGCGTTGTTATAAGGATCTCTAAAATGTTAACATATATCGATTTGAAATAGTAAAGATACACCTACAGACGTAGAGGCGCAGTGAACCCATAGCCATACCGACCTCACCGAATTCGGTACGCCAATAAAACTTCCATTTTGTGGTTCGACAAACGAACGCCGACGTCAAGAAATTGATTACAACAAAATACATCGAAATCACCGAAAACTTTTATTGGAGCTGTTATGGGAACACTTAATTGACTACTAATCAAAGCACCTCGGATTCATCCAGATTGGCCGACGATTGTGTCGAATGTAAATCGAGATTGCCTTCTTGAATAATTGCCGTTTGTTTGATGACCTCATACAAGGTACACGGAACTAAATAAAAATTTTGCGCTCGAAAATTTTCCGATATTTTGCCTTCAATAAAACGATAAAAAAAACGTATACGTAATCGAAAACAAAACAATAGCGTATACGTTGCGAATCATAAATTTGATTTTAGAATAATGAATAATTGATGGAACTTCGAAAGATTCTTTAATTATTAAAGAATCTTTCGAAGTTCCATCAAGACTTTTTGATTTTGACAAGCGTATAATTAAGACAAAATTTTGACTATTTGTTTCAAAATCATTTGGCTGGAACAAATTATTAATTTCATTTAAATATTAAATATTGTAATTAAAGAAACGGTTCCTTGTATATATTTTTTAAAAGATTTCATCGAGCTTAGCTTGGGTAGATTACGTGTAATGATTTCCTTGTTAAAAGAACTTATTATGCGAATAAGATTATAAGAGTCATCATTAACCCAAATGTTCAAGTTGATTTGGTTGATTTGGAGTCTTTTCGATTAGAGTTTAAAATCACCAATTTTACAGGTCACGCTTGTATCTCATTTACAAATTCGTTGTTATCATAAGCATAAGTATACTTGTAGCGTTAGACTTTATCTTAGCTACGTCAAAATTTTAATAAAATATTAAAAAAAACATATAGCGAATTTCAAGATAAACATTACGTATTCAATTGCTTTCGATGCGTAATTGAATTATACGTGAAAACTTTACCGAACTGTTTCAAACAACTATTGTGGGAAAACACGCGAAGACCGCATATCTTCCATATCCTACAAATATTTACCGTTATTAACACCTGTTACGAATAGCGAAAAAAGCACGCTATTATAGCTTTTAACGTAACGATAAACGATGAACAGCGATTTTTTACCTATAATCTATGGTTCACGTCACAGAAGCTTATAACTGTGTCAGTCGATTTGGCTTCCATTTTGTTATAATTGATCTTGAGAATAACGATCTAGTATTAAAGTTAATAGCCAGTATACACGAGATGCATACGATTCGATCGATTAGTAATGAATGAAAACAACATTTGATAATTATGGATACATCGTTATTTTGTATGAGAATTCGTCTTTTTGTTTCGAATCGAATTTACGTAGCGTTACGACTTCGATTCGAGTAATAGATTTGATGCATTTTTTTCATTTTTTTTTCTTAATAATCTGGCGTTAAATTAATATAAAAACTTCATTTTATCCTCTCGTACGCAACACCTCAATCGTTAATGTTCTAAAACTTTGTAAAAAGCTGTTACTGCTTTGCTATAGGTTTAGTCTTCTGTTTCTTTAAAAATAATGAAACGGATGACCACATATTTTTGTACATATGCTTCGCGAGTGGAAACCTAGATATTAATCCACCGATTAACCTCATAACGCATAATTGACTTTATTAAAATGCTTTAATTAAAACAATAAGTAACTGTGTTTTCATCGTTTCGTATATAAAATAAACGTCATTAAATTAATCTTAGACTAAGATAGTACTGATATAGTTGTGTCTGTGAAAACAGAAGTAACTTGTGCACGAAATGAAATATATTTTTTCTCAATAAAATAATAAATCTAGACATAGAACAGTTATCCGTAAAGATTCAAATGAATCGTGCAAATTATATTTTGCACGGTCGGCCCAAACACACGTGGCTTTGCCCCATCTTTACGACTTCGAGTTATGGCGTTTATGATCGATGGCCGCATGTTTATGATCAAATGACCATAATTAGTGGAGCCGACGCCGCTTCAATGCACTTTATGGTCTAGGGCGGTTGTTCATCGTCCACTTTCACGCCGTGTTCCAAAGGCGAATGCATAGATTGCAATTAGTTTGATTTCGAATGTTTATTACTGTTATACTATTATTTTAATTTGTTAATCTTAATTTATTCTTAAATAATAACAAAGGTAATTTAATTTGGAAATAATGAAATAGTTTATCGGGTAAGTTTATACAATCTCTTTTTCGTGGCGCAAAATTATACGAATTCAATGTGCATAATAAACTTAGGCATCTATAAAAATATCGGTGCCATGTCACATTTTTTTTATTATTACACAAGCAGTTTCAGAATACCTGAATAGTAATAACATTTTAGAATATCGTTTAAATATTCCCATCACACGTTCTTTAGACACTAAATATGAAACGTTACGAGCAATTAGTGACTTCGCGCACCTCTGTGAAATTCATTAGTCGATGACATTCGACCAGGGGTTAGGGATACGGCTAACAAAGATTTTATGACAGAATCTCGTATGGCGGAAACAATATACGTACATAATAATATTATAACGCTACTTTTATATAAAAATTTATATGAAAGAAAGATTGCAAAAAATTGCAATCGGAATAGAAGCGCAGTTATCGCGGTAAGTTTTGTTCGAAATTATGAACAACGATACTTAGGCATGGAAATAGACACACAAAACAAGATATGAGAAGAAAGATACTATCCGGTAATTTGCCGACAAGGATAACTGACACTATTGTAATTAAGTTTCCCTTTATTCACCCGGTCTTACAACTTTGTCAATAATTGTATGAAATTTGTCGAATTTATTATAATAAATGCTGAGGTGAATTACAAAAGAGAAAAATAAACACATCCCAATCTGCGGGCAACGGCCAGGAAAAATGTAACACTCTGATATAAAAAATATCGTGTAAATCGTCGTGTAAAACAAATAAAACTAACCCCCATGTTGTTTCCCGCCTAATTAAATGTCATCAATACAAGTTTGTTATCGCTGACGATTTCCGGACATTCGTAGGGATGTGACACGACTAGCAGTGTTACCAGTGTCGCGTCCGGGGTTAACTATTATTATCTAACGTTCAATCTTATTATCACTACAGATATGATTAGAAAAACTATTTTAATAGTTTTATTTAGTGGAATTAGATTGATAATCTTACAGGATGTTTTTTATATTTCAAAAACAAAAGTTTTAGTATTGTTTCCACGAAGCAAAATATTTTAATAGGTGTAGTTGGTAATACATAAATGTACCAAAGGTTAATTAAATTGACAGACTAACCTTTGGTTTCTGAGACTAAAGTCTCTGGAGAAAACATATCGTCATCCCTGTCATTATCTTTGACAAAATAGAGATAACAATATGTTTTAAACGGAGATTTTATCCATATAAAGTTTTAGCTTTGGAATTCGTACTTTTCCGACCTACTATCTTTTTATTAAAAGTTTACAAAATTACAAAAATACTTTTGAACACATTTTTTATTACCATTCTAAATAAGTTTGATACTTGAGCTAGGTTTACTTTAGTAGTCAAATGACCGGATTCGAACCAAGCACCAAAAGATCGGCGATCCGAATTTTTAACCATAAGGCTATTGCCGCTTGATTTTATGTAAGATATAGTGTATATTTTATTCCATTTTAACCTAACCAAGAATATCAAATTACAGAATAAAAAAGGCTTCTATCAGCTTCGTTGTAATGTGCGTACAGAAATTCGTCATAATGCGAGGGTTTTTTTATATTCCTACAAATTACCAGCTAATTAAATTTTATAATCACTGATGGTAAATAGATAGTTGTACTGTGAATTTAAACAACCAAACGGTTTTTTTTTTCGATATTATTGAAAAGTGAGATACGATCGCTACAAATGCAATAACATGCCAAAAGGACATTAACAGTTCTGTCAGACAATATAACGTTGATATCAAATATTCATCACTGGCAACACGTTACCGTGTTTGTTCGCGCAAGCAACACCGAAGCGCGACCATTATTTACAAACTGACCAGGAAAATAGAAAGTCTTGCCATGTTGCGGAAAACTTATCATACTAATTTCTTGTAATAGCAACAGCAACTTTAGTAAAACACTCAGTAGCTTACGTATTCCACTTCTATGCCAAACTTAAGGGAGATCCATACAGCCATTCTGATGATACCAAAATGATATCCAAAGATTCGCATTTATAATATTAGTAAGATTTAACGAAATAGATGTACAGAGTTTAATATCAAAGGGATTGCGACTTCCTCTCGATAGGTTTTCTATATTTCAGGTCAGGCTATATTTCGAAATAAACTCGGTGTTGCGCGTATTAAAAATGATAATAGACGTTTATTCTACACTGGTAGCACACTCGCATTCGTTTGCTAGGAATCGTTTAAACACTAATCATATGTGTTGAATTCAATGTGTTAATGGTTATTTATTGTAGGTACTTACTAGATATGAATGCACGACCAGTCATTTCATATAGAATTATTGAAAGTAAGTAAACTGTAATAAACTGTCTTTTTAAAATAACATTTACAGAAAAAAAAACAGTTGTTTTCTACAGACGAAACTTCTCTCAGTATTTCATAGAAAAGAAAAAGATGAAATTATTTTTTTTTTTTATATTTTGGTAGTGAGAATCGATAAGACTACATAAAAGATTTTAAAAAAGGCGCGAACGAAAGCATTGGTTAATAAATAAAACAAAGGCTTAATTTCGAACAATTAGTACGTTTTCGATGTCACAATCGCGGGACGAATCGGGTGGCAATTTGTAACAGTAATGAGTCGATTGGTCAATCGTCCGGTTCATGGGAGCGACGGCACCTGTCACCTGTCACCCGTCCTCGTCGATTCCGAACTTTAATAACATTGTCCCTAGACAAAAGTGGGGATGGCCAGGTGTAGGAAACGCAAAAAATATGTAAGAGTTAAGTTTTTCTTTCATTTTAGTGGGGATAATTTACTACATCAATAAAAGTCTTAAGTAATGCTATATTACTTTTTTGAGATAGACACTGTTTAGTTCAATGTTCATCGTTTTATGTCGCACAAAGGTCTTAAACATAGAAGATTTTAGGTGCAATACAAGCGTTCTTCTTCGGATTAACTTCGATCACCTAAACGAAAGATGTAACATTATTTTTAAACATTTTAAAGAAAACTAAATTCAAATATCTACTAAGAACTTTTTTCAGAATTTTTCTGTCTGCTAACACTTAATAGATAGTCATATGTTTTTGTCTTCTAATTCTATCTATCATTTGTCACATCCTTCCTTATCATGTCTTCTTTTAAGCTATTCATCCATGTTCCTTCAGTGATGTTCTCAGACGAATTGTTTGTTCGGTTAAGTCAGTCAAACATTACGCATAGCGTTCAGTATCATAGCATGGATTAGTCCATGCGATGCCGGATTTGCAACGATAATATCCTCTTTATGGTCCTCCCGACGGATTACGCTGTCAATATTATTACGCGCCTCTTAATACCGTAAAGCTGATTCATAAAACATATTGGTAATATTTTCCTATACAATCGAGTATCGATGGAAATTACCGCTTTTGTGGCATATCGATATTCCTGTCATAAGATGTCTTATTTCATTTTATATGACCGTTTATCATTTTTACATCATTTTTTTTTGCTTTGCACGTATATTTTTAAGCTATAAATTTAAATAAAAAAAAATTTGAGAGGTGTCAAAGGACACCCGGATGGAACGAAGTTCCTTTCGATTAATTAGTGAAGGAACCAATGTTTATTCAATGAATAAAAAACTTAAGTCTTCACAAGAAGTACATTTTATTTCTATGAATTTTCGTTATATATTGTCACGTCGTTGCCATGGTGAAGTAGCGCTCATTCGTCGTTAACATACTTACTATAGCAAAAAGTGTCGTGACAACTTTTCGTAAGAATTTTTTCCGTCTAGCCCCCTTTCACAACGCGCGATAAGGAACTACGTTCCAATATAAAAAAATACTAAATTAAAACTTTCATACCAACGATTACCATACGGATGATATCAAATATATTCTTCCTTATTTACATTACTACTGTTACTTGTAAAAAAAAGGTCTTCAACGTCATTACGGATCTTGGCCTATCATTAGTAGACCGCTGTACGCAAATTGCGATTTACTGTCTGACACCTGTATCTGACACTTCCCGCAAATATGATATATATATATTTGCGGTTGTCAAATCGAGTCAAAAAGACAACTTTTACAAAATCGATAGCTTGAATTGGGATTCCTCAAATAACTAGACATTTACCCGAAAAGGTAGACAAACAATACTAAAGGTACAGTCAGATATAAACAGTATATAATTATGTTAAAAAAAATATCAATTTTGGTCTACTACTGCTAAGATAAAAAGTCCGATAATCTTACTAATATTATAAATGCGAATGTTTGGATGGATGTATGGATGTTTGTTTGAAGGTATCTCCGGAACGGCTCAACGGATCTGGATGAAATTTTGCATGGATATAGAACAAAGTCTCGGACGGAGTCGCGGGCGACAGCTAGTTTTTTTTAATCCAAAATGTTTCATCACATTTGCCTATACTTTATTAAAATGTTTACTAAGAACAAGATTTTATTAGCGTATACTAATGGATTGCATCATGTTCACTTTAATGTAAACTTTAAACTTAGTAAAGTTATTAAATAAATATTTAATAACAATTTATAACTAACAAAATCAAATTACCATCGAAGAACGCATTCTCTATAATAACGTTATGCAGTAATACACGAACATATTAATGCAAAAACTAGTTAAGTTTGTAATACACCTAAATTGGTCATAACTAAAGCCTTAATTAATGCCTTTAGAGAAACGGTACTTTTTTGATGTCAATAAAAACTCGGCAGCTCCTAGATAACTAGCGAAGGCACCTGCAACACTGCATTAAGCGAATATTAACGGAGAAACGTCACATCTTCCTCCCTCGAATTAATATCGAATCAATCCGTCATTAAAGCAACGGGTCTCACGCCCCGGCAAATTATCTTTCACCCCATCAGGAAGGTGGAAAGTCTAATAGAAATCGGTAATAAGAAACACTAATCGTCCACGCGTTTGTGGACAGTTACGAGCGCCATTTTGTTGCGTCTCGCGTAGCGGCCGGCGCAAAAACCGATATTGGATGTGTCAGAGTATGATTGATGCGCGCGCGCAGCAAAAAGCGTCGCGCAGAGAACGGGATGCCGTGACCGGCCGCCAGAGTCCGCTACCGGCGTACGCGGTCTCAGGCTCCGCACTCTACTCTGTACCGTACTCTACACCGTATCGCCTAAGCCGTTTCAAATCGCAACTAATTTATTGCAAAGAATAGACTAAAACGGTTTTACTATAACTGCACGTAGTGCTTAGAAAACGATCTACTCGTCTGACAAACTATGTATTTGTCTAATGATTTGACAGCAAACAATATTAACACTCTTGTTAATTTTTGAATGTTGAAATGTTTTATGAATATCTTGATTGATGAAACAAATTTGCCTAAAAAGTTTGCCAGCGAACAATACGTCTTACGGTTTTAAATATGAAATAAGCATCAAATGCCTGCATAATTCTAAAATATTATGTTTTGAATAATTTTCATACAAAGTGTTCAAAATATTGTGACAGCACCTTTTGTGAATACGTCAAAATAATTACAGTATGACTGGCAACCTGCGCGGCCTACGATTAGAAAAAGAAAAAAAAAAGATGGCGTTAAAATTGAGCGTTCAATAGGATATCGATTGAGCTTCTAATAGCGTAATCACTAGTTTCCTACCAAAATTAACGCCTACCATATGCGGAGCGGTCTCGCCACACCTTACTACCGAAGGCTACTATTTAAACATTATCTTTGACAGCCTCCTTAAAAGACTAATAATTATTTTTTAAAGCTCGCATGCGAGTGCGTTCATGTAGCAAAAAATAGGATACGTTTAATGGATTTCTGACTTTGAATTTTGATAATTGGCCTATTGAATAAGACAATTTTAAGCGCACGCAGTTTTTTGGAAATGTTTCTGATAGAATTTTGACATTTGATATTAATAATTATGGTAAAAAAAACACAAGTTATATTTAAACAATTCCATTAAAGAAACGAAAATGTAACCTAATAAAAAATGAGCGCACTTATAATTAACTTGGCGACTGGCAGAATAAAAATGTTGCTTTTGACTATTACGTAATTCCGCAAAAGTTTTTTTTATTTTTTTAAATTTTTCACAATACAATCGGCTGCATTCTGCCAAAAAACAACAAATATTTTGATGAAAAGCCCTGGAATATTTCGTGTTATTTATGAGCAGTTTATTAGTGTTGGAATTCTCATTAGACTGTATTATATCTTTAGTACACTCGATGTGTAATAAAATATTGGCAGTGAAATGAAAGTCCGTGAGAATGGGACATCTGCTTGCAATAATAACTCGGCTTAGGCTCATTAGGCGACGTTAGAGTGCGCCTCTATCGGTATATCAGATTGGATACCACTGTGGCCCTATATCAAGATAGACGAGTTTGTTTTTTTATTTCTGGCGTACGTTACTAGATTTTATGTGACGTTTGTTTGTATTCCGGAATTTAGACGAAATAGAAAAAATATAAACTAACAACTAGTCATTACTTTACTCGGATCGATGGATTCTCTTATTTATCTAAATAAAAGAAATACAACTTATCGGTAGAAGATTTTTTTCTCGTTTTTGTGAATTTGTTCATAAATATGTAGATTTTTTTTTCCTGAACCTATGTCTGTTACAATTTTTTTTTTTGTATCACGTCTAAATATTTTGATGTTGTTCATGGCTTAAGCATCAAACCCTCAAGTAGTAAAAAAAATATTTGCAGAACAATGCTATCGAAACTAAGGGACTTTCTTTGTGACTAAATCACAACCATAAGTGCGGTACTAAGCAAGGGTACTAAGGAAGTGTGTACAGACAATACTCGGGTCCCGTTTATCCCCTACCACGATGAACATTTCGCATTTCCCATTATAAGAAAAATGTATGACTTTCACACTTTCGAGGCGGTAAATGACACGTTTCCCAGTAAATACAAACATCACGGTCGAGCGGCGTTATTAAACAGACATTAATGCTAGTTTCACACGAAGACGAAACCCTGAGTTAGTGCAGTAGGATAGTACAGTCAAAACAACAATTGAAATGTCAAAATTGTATGGAAATGACATTAACATTCGATATGTCACATAATTGTCAACCATTCTATTGAGGATATCTCTAACCGAAAGTTACATTGTTTACGGGCTCTATTTTATCTCTGTTTGTTCAAATAATAGCAGAACTTCTTCTACTTCAGATGCCTCTCCGACTAGCGAAGGTCGGCGGTCAGTTCTCCATATTCAACTTTGTCTCTTGCGCGACGAAACAGTTGATTGGCACTAGTAACTCCTGTCCACTATCGGATGTTGCGTAACCATCCGAATATGTCGTATAACATGTTCTGAACACGTGACTGATACCGTTTTTGGTGGACTCGCCACAGAATGTCTTCTGTGTCACTCTCTGTGTCCAACTCATGGCCAACTTGTGCCTATATGGCCACCACTATTACCACTGTCCTATTGCTCAGCCTCACTATTCTGCCTTCGTGTGAAACTAGCATTAACGCGCGTGCACCGCTCATCACCGCCTCATGACATGTTAGTAATTCCGTGTTATTATCGATCTCTACGCGAATATTTACAGCTTTTCATCAACTTTTTTAACGGCGTAACGTTCACAGAAGAATTAATAAGTTGTACTTTTATTTCTCATATTGGAAGTTTTATGTAAAGTTTACATAATTCCAGTTTAAGATCGAATCCGGCGCTGGATAACAATTGGAGAAATGTAAACCCACAAGCAAATCCACAAATGCCTACCAGTGTGTGTTTACATATTTTCCAGATGTAAGCATTGGATTTTTTTTTTGTCAAATTCTTGTAACAACAGATACATCAATCTTTGATAGATTGATAATTAGAAAAACATGTATTGCAAAACATATTATAAGGGGCGCTTTTGTAATTTTTCTAAAAATTTATTCCACAAAATTCTGACATACAATTTCAAAAGGATTACAAACACTGCCTTATTTTCTCTCACGATCTTAAGAAAAATCAATAACATTAACATAATATTTCTTTCCAGCAAGTGGCAACACCAACGGTCGTAAAGAAGATACTGCGGCTTAAGCAAGAGAACCCAGGAATGTTCGCATGGGAAATCAGAGAGAGACTGCTCAGTGCGAGAGTGTGCGAACCCCACTCCATACCCTCCGTGTCTTCAGTCAACAGGATCCTAAGGAACAGCGGCCTCGCCTGGAGTGACGAGGAACCGAGGAGTGGACATGGTAAGCTATACCAGAGATTTACAAACTTTCTTCTCTTCCCTTTAAAAATTTTACTGGTTTCGGTGAACCTTGCTTCATTTCTTCTCCGTCATTACACCCTGCCCGGTCTCGTTTAGACTCCAGGGGTACTGAACCATTTTACCAATCGCTGTACTAAACTAACAAGTTTAGTATGCCTTTGTTACTAAGGGTATGAATGGGGTTTTCGCAACTCCTCAACTAGTGCCAACCCTCCTGGGTTTTGGATGGATTAGGAGTAATGATGATGTTGGCACGACATTGGTTACGGTTACACGATAATAATGTAATAATATTATAGTTCTACCATTCAGAATATATTTGCAAAAAAGCATGCTTATTTACCTTGAGCATCCTCTGCCAAAATAAACCTGTAACAAAAAAATACTGGAATAAACGGAGATATCAATTTGTTTGTTTTTCATTTCTACAATGGAAACTTTCAGAAACGTGTTTAAATAACATATATTTCATACTCTATTTATGGATAAGCTTACTAATTGACATTTACCTACAGACATAAATTATAAAAGTAATAAAAAAATACGTAAAAAAATTTATAACATGAAAGAGGTTATACTAATCCTAATAAATATTACGTTTGGACATTTGCCGTTTAATCTATCTATAGTTTTATCAAAAACAATTTGATATTTAATTATTAAAGTAAACGTATTATTAACACTTCAATGAGACACACCTAATGTTTTCCTTTAGACAGGTGCAAGGAAGTCAAACTTTATAATTTATTTTCTTATTTAATTATTCAGAAATGAGATAATCAAAGACACGTAACTATTAAAATACCTTGAATTACCACCCTATTTTAATTTATTAATACTGATAATGAAAGTTAACAAAATTATTCTCACCAACGAATTGAATTTTTATACAAATTTATAAGTTCATATTAAAAGCAGGAAGTTTGTTGTTCAAACTATTATGTCGTTGCGCAAACAACTATAAATTATGCTGATTATATTGTAATTTGTTTCAACAATTACCAACATAATTTAAATAAATTATAAATTAATTATTTAGGTTTGGTAAGTGATAGGACAATAAAACGACTTTCATTTGAATAGATTTTTAAATTTAATAACCTCAAAGATAACACACGATTACAATAACAGATTATAAATACCATTTACGTTGACATATGCGTATCTAAATGACATATACTTTAGTACTTATTCATCCAGTTCTACTAATCATTTTACGCATTCACTTAATTTCGGAATTATACAGCGTCTTATTCCGACCTTTTGATATAATTTTCTCGTGTCTGTATTGGAAGCAATATATAACCTTAAAATTATATTTTCTCTTATCCTCTATTTTTGTAAAGAGATTTCTTGTCTAGCTTGTTCCGTTTAACTGTTTTTTACTCTGGTGAGTGTTCTAGAATTCTAAAGAAATTGTCTGAAACAATTCTAGTTCGCCAAGATTTATTTACATTGTTCCTATAAACAATATGTCTGTTAAGATGTTCATCTATTTTAAAATAATATAACCGAATAATTTATTGCGTATCCTGTCTATTTCTTTGTCCAAGACACCTTCTTGCGTGTTATTTAGTGTTCTATTATGCGACCAAGTCGTAAAATGTCGACTGTCTCGATTATTTTCTATGCTTTCACGTGTCATTTGCATGGTTATTGATTAATAATTTAACAACACCTGTTTTTCGATTTCTATTCGTTTAAAACTTGTGCTAATATTGACAATACTATAATAAGAATTTTGTTAATATCAATTTTATTATGATATTCTATAATAAAATAAAAGAACCACGTTGGTTAGATAATTATTACAGCGTTTAGCATTTATATTATTAGGCATGTTATAGCGTAGTAGGAGCTTCTCAAATTCTTTGACCAAGGAAACCTTTAGGGAAGCAGTCTTTAACGGAACCTAGACTCTAGGTGATTTTTCTATGGCCTAGAATAATTAAACGCCGATTTGTTTGTAATTATTTTCTCACGTCCCTCGTTCAGTTTGTGTCCTAACTTTTTGTTGATGCGTAATATTCAACTTTTATTTAATTTTTGCTCCAAATTTCCATGGCGCACATTTTTGGAAACGCTTTCATAAATAATAAACAAACGATTTCGTTGAATTCAAGATCATTTTGATTTTAGGATAGAATATTATTAATGTATTTAAATAATATTTTTCTTCATTTCAGAACCATATCCTCAACCGGAGTTATCCCCAAATGTTATGGACTACATGGCATTGAAAACTTCATTAACTCCTACTTCACTACCTCCACAACAAACAACACCGTACTTCGCTCATTCAGCAGTCAGAATACATCCATCGCAGCCGACAGACCCCGCCCAGATCTACGACAGGAGACTCGCCACGTCATGGCTCTTAGCCAACCAAGTCCAAGCTCAGGGACTATTAAAACCTTACCCAATATCTCCTTGGCAAAGGATCATGATGCCATACCATACGGACTCTAAAAACTTTACCCCTTACCTCAGTCTACATAGCGATCTCCTAAACAGAATAAATTCAGATGATGTTAAATCGGAGAATTCCGAACACATATCGGTTGAAGCTAGTGACGATAGCACTGACCGGCCGGACGATGAACAAGACCATAAAACAAAAGAGAAAGAAAAAAAGAAGAATCCATATTCTATTGAAGAATTATTAAAGAAACCAGATAAAATATCCAATCCATACCCAATCGCATTCCAGAATATACCTCGACAACCGAGCGGGAGTATGGTTGAATATAATAATCAGGAAAAAAATTCTAGCGATAGAAGTTCACCAGCCAGTTATTGTTCCGTCCAAAGCGGCGTGTCGAATGACTGTTTCAATGAAACCGTGAGTTCAGAAATAAAGGCGGGAAACTAAACTTTTTTTTTTAATAATATAAACGGCATTGGAATGAATACATGTATTTAGATAATTTATGAACACTTTATATAGTTTAATTTTTATGTTCAAATTATTTTTGTTTTCTTTCTACATATTTTCTTATAAAAAATTTAGTAAACAAAAATACTCTTACTTAGTAATGTTACGCGAATATAGTCTGTAATTGTAATTAATTCTTATAGTTATAGATATACAGTTATTTATTAATTAAAATTTTAATTTAGTTAGCGCAAGAATTTAAACTATTAATTTATATAGGCACTATAATATTAATTAAGATTAAAAACATTCTATGTAACTCGAATTCAGAATTCTAATATCTAGGTAGTGTGATTTAGTGATTTTTTCAGGTAGGAAAAAGTAGATATAATCCGTACAAAGTTCATTCATTAGTTTAGTAAACAATGACGCTGGCCAGTGTGGATTGGATGTCACAATTTTTTTTTCTTTTCATAGCCATGCACAGGCTGCATCAAAATGGTTCCTTTTATTCACACACACACACACGTGATATATAAAATTCGATTAAAAAAACACACACATCGTCACAAGTTGGGATTTAAAAAACATGGCACTTGTAAATAACAATTTAACAGCCTTTGTAACACCGTCGCTTCTCCTCTGTATTAACACATACTGTATCATAGCAATACCTATCCTGTAGTTTATTTGGCACGTCAGGAACAAGAGTGCTCTTGGGCACGGTGTGCCAACGCTTGCATTGCGTACTTATTTTATTTACCTGCTTTTCCGTCGACAATAAAAAAAACTTAAAGAATGGACTTTGTATTATGACTCTGTGATACTGTATATATTTATATTAAGTAAATTTAGAATTAGTACATTATTAGATAGCCATATCAAGTATTGCTTTATGTAATAGATAAATAACCATTTAGATTGTAGTAAATTGTAGAAATTATATATAATAATTGTAAAAAAATCCTCTAGTGTAGTGACAACAGATTTCATTGATACAAAATGGCGGTAATCTTAAAATATTAAAAAAAGGGCAAAAGCAAACTCTTCTCTAAATAACTATAATTCTTAAATGCAAATACTAATTTTTTCAATAATTTCGAAACTTTAACGTAAAAATTGATTCTAAATCACACATAAATATGATATTCAAAATTCGATATTTTAGTCATGTTTATTCGTTACTTTTAATTTTTTTAAATTCACAGTGACGCCATTTTGTTCAATTCGAGTTAATAAATTACTATGCAAATGTTGGAAATACACAACTAGTTGTTTATTACAGCACAATAAACCAAATATTGGAAAAACTGTCTTTTATTTTTCCTTTAGACTTAAAAGATTAGAAATGATGTTGCTATACGTAGGTTTTCTAATCTCATAAATCCACAGAATTAATTAAAATTCTAATAAAGATACAATGGAATTGAAAAAGAAATGGAAATAACATAATGATTATGGTTACGGATTGCCAAAAATAGGGTCGTAGGTTCGAATTCCACATTCGACTTTTGTCGTGAAACATTTTCGTAGCAAAAATTCGAACTTACAATGATGTCTTAAAAGAAATAATAAGTTTAAAATAAAAAATAAAATAGTAAGAAAAACAGTGTTTCATTGAAAACAATTTCTTTTGTATTACGTCATGTGACTGAATCAAAGCTTTGCATGAAATAACAAAGTTTCCGGTCTGCGACATATTTCCATAATACGCCTATTACGTTTTGTATTTGCATACTGTTGTAGCAATTACATCAAGCTTAACAGAAGTTAATGCATTACGATAGGTGTTATTTGACAGGGAATTTTTAATGACTGTGGATTTCCTAATAGCATACCTACTTGACTTTGGTAGCTAATGAATTTACGGGATACAAGATTGAATAGAATTAATATTTTAAAAATTGTAGGCTTTTTCTAATTTCAAAAATTAAATTCAGAATCGGCAAGAGTCAACGGTTAGTTTTATAAAAGATATGTTTAAATTTTTAAACTTAGAGTTTTATTTAAATGTCGCGTTATCTGAATTTAATATTAAAGTCAAACTTGTAGGTAAGTTCAAGTGAAAAGAGCATAGAGTTCTGAACAGTAAGAAGAAAAACTTTGAATTGAACTGATGTATAACTTTTAAATACCTGGCTTTTTGTGATGTTTTTCTTTTCGTTGGTAGATGGCAATGAGGACTAGCACTATCACATACTTTATATCACATATTTACCATTTCTTTGAAAAACCTGTACCCAAGTTAGACTAGAAATTTTGAAAATTTTATTTACACAATGACACACAACTCATCAACACTAACAAAGGGAATTAACGGAATAAAAATACTCTTGAAGCGAGTCCGCCAAATAGAAACCTGGCGTATACCTGAAAGCTGAAGATGTTTCATAAGTTAATTAGAACTAAAACGACTAATTTTGTGAGTCGAAAGATATCTCTATTTTTCATATAACGTTACGTAAAAAGCCAACAATAAAGGCGAAAAAATATTATATGGTATTAAAATTCGCAAAATTGAAAATCATAAATATTTATTTTTTTACTTATTTATTTTAAGCACCCTAAAACAAAAACCAAAGGAACTTATTCATAAGGATTGAAAATAACTAATTTAGAACGAAACTTTTTTTCTATTATTAATTTTGACACTTTTGACATGACATGTCATTACCATGAATGACAATATGAACAACATAAAGTAATTGAAGATTGTACTGATGTGTAACTCTGTGCCTTTTCATTAAATTTAGTCAAACTAACATAAATGAACAGATCTTAAATTGTAAAGGCAAATTGGGTTTGAACTGCTATTAAATGTAATCATGGACGCTGACAATTTAACCAAACAAGTAAGTTAAACTATAGTATTTTGAGACTATATTCGAAAGTATAGCTATTTCATGGTAAGATGAAAAGAAGTTGTACTTTCAAATCACACACATTCACACATTCTGAAACTTGTTTTTTATTCCCCGCAAATCGGCAATATTTTACTGAGTTCAGAGGATGCAACTGAGGACCATAGTACACAGAAATTATAATTTAATAACAAATTATTCTCGCACTTTTTAGATTGAAGAGGTAGAGGCTTTAAGTTCTATTTACGGAGAAGATTGGACAACAGAAAGTGAAGTCACTAGGTCATATAATATAAAAATAAAGGAAAATGACCATGAAGTTATATTGTATGTAACAATGCCTTTGGAGTACCCGGGACAAGCTCCACCTAAATATGAATTATCTGCTCCTTGGATGGACAGGAAAGAAAAAGAGAAACTGCACCAAAGCCTTGATGAAGTATATTTGTAAGTGGTATATTTTTAACAAATTTTTCACCAATAGATTTCCTTTCCCTTTGTTTCCCTTTTTTTTTTTTAAAAGAGGGGAATGCTTTATGCATACGTTTTGTGAGATTCTCACCTCTAAACTCTTCGCTTCACCGTGGGAGGCGACCACGGTTACTAGAGCCCCACTGTCACAACTAGGCGGGAACCGTTGCTGGGGACCTTTGTTTCCCTAACATAACTTTTTTTTTAAATTATTTACATTGATTCCGCCAGAAGACACATTTATAATTCCCCTGTAGGAGTAAGTAGTTTGTAAATATGTTTATTATATATTCACACTTTCCAGAGAAAATATTGGTGAGACAGTTATTTACCAATGGGTAGAGAAAATAAGAGAAAAGCTACTACAAATAAAGCCTAAGGAAAATAAAAAAATTAACAACAATATACAAGTCGAAGAGATATTGGATCTGTCAGAGGTATTGCTTTTTAATATTATAGGTTCAACTAACATTTATGACCTGCAGATCAGCTCACAGCTCAGCTCAATTCATACTTGCATAGATGAGATTGGCATTTCGAGCTGCAAACTGTTTGTCACCTGGTAGCTCTTTGCTAATCAACTCACAAATTTATAGTACATTGCAATGATCCATGAACAGCTTTAGATGTTGAATCACAGCTCACCTGTTTAAGTTTACATGAGCTGAACATTTGAACCAGTTCAGAACTGATGAACACATGACTGAAATAATTAACATATTTCAATTTAATATCAAAATTATGCCAATTTCAAACAGCATTTAACTTCCATATTGAATTTAAATGTGAAGTGAAGGATAGTTATGTTACTACACTCATAATAAGATGAAAATATTTTTTTTTGTTAATTTAAATAGGAATTGACTTCAGATTTTTTTCTTGTTTGTTGCAGCTAGTAATAAATTGTCCAGAAATAACACATGGTGAAGTCATTGTTGATAGAAAGAGTTCATTTCAAGGTCATGCAGCCGAAGTACACAATATTGATGATGTCAAGTGAGTGTCCTAATCTATATATATAAAAGAAAGTCGTGTTAGTTACACTATTTATAACTCAAGAACGGCTGAATCGATTTGACTGAAAATTGGTGGGCAGGTAGCTTAGAACCAGGAAACGGACATAGGATGATTTTTACCCCGTTTTCTATTTTTTTATTCCGCGCGGACGGAGTCGCGGGCAAAAGCTAGTTATTAATATTATTAACATACAATTTATTCTGTTTATCAAGCTTGTGTAAATCTGAGTTTTGCTCTAGTCATATTTTGAGCCTCCTTTTGATGTGACGAATTAATCATCATCAGCTCACTAAACATCCCCACTGAAGCTAAAGCTCAAGGGCTCAGAGCCTACCCTAAGTCAAGGGTGACTAGGCTATAGTCAACCACACTGCCTTAGTGCGGGTTGGTTGACTTCAATCATATCTTTGAATTACTTTGCAGGTTGCACCATAATGTTTTTCTTCAGTGTCGGATAAATGTACGTTTGTAAATCGAAAATCGCATTGGTACATGACGTGATTCGAACCCAGGACCTGCAGATCACAAGTCAAGTGCTTAACCTCTGAGCCACTTGTGACAAAATAAGACCAATGTATTATTTTCTAATTTATTTATAATTACTCATTCACGAAATATGATGTCCACCTATAAACATGGCTGGGTTCATCTATTGCCAAAGAACTTTTGAAAATTGGTTTGAGCCATATCAATTTGTTTACCTTGTCTTATTCCTTATTAACCTCTACTTCGTTTAATCGTATTTTTGAATTGGTTACTCTGCTGTCTATTTCAGTGCAGTATTGGCAAAGTTAAAACAAAATAAGAAGATATTGAACGCGACACACAATATGTACGCTTACCGTATTGAACGGAGTACTGACAAAGGTGTGTCAATATTACAAGACTGTGACGATGATGGCGAGGCTCATGCTGGTGGAAGAATGTTGCATTTACTACAAATATTAGATCAGAAGAACACTTTAGTTGTTGTTTCAAGATGGTATGGCCAAATTTAATATTATAACACCTCTTGTTCCACCAATCCAACATATAATTTCAACATAAAAAGCCGTATACTTTACTTGCTAGACCTAATTGTAGTCTTTTCCTTCCCGCACTTTTAAGGTAAGGATGGGAAAGGGAAATGGATTTTGCAGGGGAGACAAATGAGAAGAGGAAATATTCTGTTTCTGCACGTCCCCTCCTATAGATTAAAATAAGGCAACGCATCTGAAATAGCATATGTCTAATTTTGGCGAAATTAGGTGGCCTCTTGCTTGTTTTCCACCTTATGATATATAAAAAAAACTTTTAACACTATTAGTTTATGTTAATCTTTTTTTGTAGGTATGGTGGCATACAACTTGGTCCGGATAGATTCCGTCACATCAACAATGCCACAAGACAGGTCATTCAACAAGCGGGTCTGCTCAAGAAATGACACCAACTTATATCATAAATGTGATATCTGATGGAAAGATTTAGATTTAATAGGGAGATTATTTAAAAATAATACACATTATACTTCAAGTTTTTGAATATAACCAGCTTAGTAGTTACTGGGGCTAGTTGCTATGGCAACTGCAGAATATTGCTGAATGTATGTATGTGTATATAGTAAATATATTTTGTATATAGTTATATAAAAATTGTGATCTTATTATAATTGAATCTTGACTAATATGATGTTTTTTATTTTATTTATATCAACTTTTTTTTATAGCAGAAATTGAAAATATTAAATAATATTACAGGCAAATTTATTTCATAATAAATTTTCTTAATTACAGTGAATCATAACAAAAAGTAATCATATAATTAAATAGGCTTATAAATAGTTTAAAAACGTAATTGAGTCTCTATGTCACAGGCAAATTGTCAACATCGTCATATATAAATCAAACTAGCCATGTTCTATTTTAATCTGTACACAGAAATTAACTTGTCACATGATGTTATATATTAGTTATAGGTTAGAATAGTTAGATAAATTATTTATTATTTCTTGTATTATCAGCCGTTTTCACAGTAATGCATTTTCTATCCAAAAATTTTAGTAGATCCTGAAACAAAGGTTTGGTTGAATAAATTGTGCATTATATTTTAACTAGATGTCGCGCTTGACCCCGTCCGCGAGGAATTAAAAAAAATAGCCTATGTGTTCTTTCAGACTATGTTCTACATCTGTGCCAGATTTCATCAAGTTTAGCCATTACGGAGATACCTTCAAACAAACATCCATCCATCTAAACATTCGCATTTATAATATTAGTAAGATAAACGAAATCAGTAACTTGCATAATATCTATTAAATTATAAAAAGGGTTGACCGATTTTAAAATGTGAAGTACTGTTTTCGCCGAGTTTCGTCATCGGACGACCCGACAGACCGCCAGATACCATCCATACCATCTGGACGGCTGGCATTCCACAACAGTGCGGTTCCCGCGAAATTTCTTGCCGCGCACGACCGTGTTGTGGAATGGTCTGTCCTCGGCGGTATTTCCAAACCACTACGACTTAGGGTCCTTCAAGAAGCGAGCGTATCACCATCTCAAAGGCCGGCAACGCATTTGCGATTCCTCTAGTATTGCAGATGTCCATGGGCGTCGATGAACACCTTGGTGTTCCCGCTGCTCGTTTGCCCCCTTCTCTTATAAAAAAAAAAAAAAAAAATACTTCCCTGTACCGAGGTACAATTAATTTAGCTTCATGATTTGTTTAATTTTACTAATTACCTTAGGATTGTATTTAAATCCACATGAAACAAGATCTTTATGTATAACATCTATATTAATGGGTTCATAACGCAGTATTGCCTCCCGTAAATGTCTTCTACACGACACATAGTTGTGAAATGCTATGTGTAATGGTACTGGACAGGAATACACCTGAAGTATGAAAATATTAATTTAACCCTTTGAATGCTATCAATGTAACATTTGTATTGACACATTTTGTTGTATTTTTTTTCAAAGAAAATAAGAGTGTCGTGGTAGCCGAAACTCACAGTTAATTTAACAGTCTAAACATGGTTAAGCGAGAGTTCAAGAGACCTTCCTTTCCGAGGGAGGTTCCTCTCTAACCCACTTTTCTTGCTTATGGAGATTGTACAGGTTCGACTGTATCCATTGTATTTGCACTGTCCTATAAGGCAGACTTTTATAATTCTACTAGCTTTTACCCGCGACTTCGTCCGCGCGGAATAAAAAATGCACACAAGATAAAAAAGTTCTTATGTCCGTCTCCTAGTTCTAAGCTACCTCCCCATCAATTTTCATCTTGAGTTAGAAATAGTGTAACACGACTTTCTTTTATATATATAGATTTATATCATGAGATTTATAAGGAAAGATCAAAACATACTTTAAAAATATTTGAATTTAACAAACCTTAGCTTTCTCTCTCTTCTGAAAAACCCAATCATCAGAACAACATTCAATATTTCTAATATCAGGATTAGTTTTTGTTTCACTATAAATATTTTCTTTATCCAATATAATATTGTTTTTTTGTGAACTATGTATCTCTGGTGAATTAGGTTTAAATTTTTTAAATGGCACAGGATCTTCTGAACATTGCTCTATTATTGGATGTGTTTGGTTGTATAAGTGTGTTAGAAGTTGTATGGCTGAAAAGATAAAAAAGAGGATTAAATAAAAAAATGCACTCATACAATATCCTTCAATTAAAATGGACATCAATGTTTCATTTCTTCGTTTAGAATCAAGAATCACTACAATTTAAAAAAAATATAGATTTATGTTACCAGTTATCTTAGAAATAAGACAAAAGAAATAAAGATTTAAACTGTAAATTATTCTAACCTGATCACATCTAAGTTCTATGAAAATTATCTCAAAATTACATTAAAAAATTAACACTTACCTCTTTTCCGTTTAAATGGTTTTAAACCATATTTCTCTAATTCTTTATTCCTTTCCGGACTTGACATAGCTTCATAATCTAACATTGGTGTAACTTCACCCAATTTAACAACATATTCGGAATTAGTTGGTGTTTTTATTGAAACCCTATCATTTGTAATAGTTGCTTTAATTGGAGTAGAACAAGCTGATTTATTCAAAGTTATATTGTACTGTTTATCTTTGCAATTTGTTCTATCATTAATTGGAAGATCACTCTCACTTAATGATCGATTTATAGTATAATTGTTATAACAGGTTGTACTTTTTGACTTATTAATGTAATTGACGTCATTGTTAGTATCAACTATTGAAATACCTTCATAATCAATATCTAGTCTTGATTTATATAAAGAATAGTTTAACTCTCTATCACAAAGTTCAAAATTATCTGAAATATTCAAATTGTTAGGTGATTGAGAAAAATTTCTTGCCCTTGATTGAATATGTTTTCTTTCTTCATCTATTGGACTAACATTTTCTACAACTTGATTGATTTCATCATAATCTATAGAAACATCGCCTTTCTTACCAAGGCTATCACAATCATTGATTTGTAAATTTTCAGATACATTACCAGTAGAGCTTTCATGGTAACCATCTACAGTGGAATCTGATGATTGAGTCAAATCAATGTTATCCCCATTTCCTTTATTTGAACTTGTTGCAATTTCTGAACTAAATGATTGACTTTCTGCAAAATCTTCAGTTCTATACTTTGAATTGTGAATGATAGTTGACCTATTTTCTGTTCTAGAAGGACTTCTTCCAGTTAAAATATCATTCGAAATATCTAGAAAATCTTCATTAACTTCTATGACATCATTATTGAGTTTTATAGAATTTGAAGGTGCTACAATATTTGTTTGAGGTATGTCACCACAACCATCATATTGTACAATAATGGTGTCATCTGGGGAAAGTTTTTGTGTACCAGGAATGTTCACTACGGGTAAATCATCATTAGAATTAGATGATTGTGTAAGATCCATTGTTTGCATGTTATCATCTCTCAAAGAATCTTCTACTAACACTTTTGGACCACAATTCTGAGTAAGATCAATATAATCATCCTTCAGAATAATAGTATCATCTGAAGAGTAGTCTAGCTCTTTTTCTAATTCAGAAACTACAGCTGGGATACCATTGCGTGTTTTATCTTCTTCCTCTAAAGAAACACACTCTTCAGTACTCAAAGAATTTTTCGTTTGTTCTTTGCTATTGTTACTATCTTGTGAAATGGGATTTACACATTTTGTGAATTCCATACTATTATGTGCTAAGTCAACTTTGTTTGTTGTTTCTAGTAATTTTATTTTACAATGTGATTTTACAGGAACACATTCTGTTAAATCCATAAAATCATTTGATTTTCTTTTAGTTATGTTATCTGAAGATTGAGAACATGCATCTACTTTATTAGTAACTTCTGTTGATGTCAAATTTAATATACTAACATTGCTGTCTCTAATTTTGGTACTTTCTTTTTCAACATTTTGATTATCACTAATTGAATGATCAATTATTGATGTGTCATCATCAAAAATATCTGGTGAATTACTTCTATTTTGCTTATGTTGCATTGTTAACAGATTATCTTGACTGCTTTGTAATTCATTCAAACCTTCATTATTTTTTGATTCAGTGTTTTCAGAGGTAATATTAATCTCAGGAATACTGGAGATTTGATTAATTGTATTGAGATATGAATTATTTAATTTTGATTTTAAAATATCTTTTGCTGCATATAAGGGTCCACTTAAAATTATATCAAGTTCATTTTGGGAGCATTCTATATCTTGCATAGATATAACATAGTCTTCTACAAGTTTAGGGCTTTCTGGTCGACCAGGTATATCTGACCAATCTCTAAGTAGATTACCTTTAGAAACTGAAATTTCATGCAATATTTCTGTTATGTATATTTTATTTGTTCTTATAAGGTCATATGTTGTATTTGAAGCTAAGTGATAAAGTTTACTATCAATATTACAATCATTTGTATCTTTTTCAAATGATTTATCTGGATTGTCAAACAATACTTGTGAATATCTGTTACAAATCTTTTGAAGTCTCTCTTCTTCAGTTATCTGTAACAATTTGTATGGTTTTCTATACTTTTTAATTCTTTTACAAGCTTCCAATTTTATCTTAGCTTGTGGTATTCTGAATCCATATTCTTGCAATGTTCTTCGGATCCTATTTGTTCTCTCTTGTGAGGTTAAATTATTAGTTGGAAAATCCTCAGTTTCTGTCTGATCTGACTGCTGAAGTGATTTTGAAAGAGCTATGGCTAGCTGCAACTGCTGGGAGTCAACATCTATGCCACCTTGAGCACACACATTATTGAAATCCTTTGTAAACGTCAAAAGTTCGTTTTTCTTTGGTCTTACCAATGTTCTAATATCTTTTTGACCTTTTAATCGTTTCTTGGAAATTAGCTTCTTCACTCTAAGTTTATTAGTTTTAGGTCCAGTACAAATTTTTTTTCTCTCTTGAAAGTCTGTTAAGCTTTCGTCCATTCCAGATTTTTGGAAATACTTGCTATTACATTAAATATATCCAAAATTAAAACAAACATAAGTCCTACAGATTTATTAACTACTGCTGAATAAATTTACAAAAATTATATACATTTTCTCTTATTTATCAGGGGTATCAGGCCTGGCTTCCTCTTCTCTAAGTTTACGAATCATATCACCCGATCTATTTCTTAAGCCGCTTGCTATCATCAGTCGTCTTTCTACTTCTGGTTCAGAGTCCTCATAAAATGGTTCCAATTTTTTACGAAAATTTGCTGTTATACTTGAAAATCTGTAATGTAATTTTGAAATGACAACATAACCTCTTGCTACTATAAAAGCAAAAATTTCATTAACAAATTTAGTATATACTTACTGGTAAAATACACCACAAATCACACCGAAAGTAACTACACTTATTCCAATTATATTACTGACTTTTGCAGCGGGAGTTCCTTTTAACTTTCTAGGTTTCCACTTCGAAGTATCAACACCTATAGCCATTTTTGTAAACAGAACGAGACGACAAGACAAATTGATATGACATTTCTACATAGAGTGTAAAGTCAATAGGTGTTTCCATTCCAAGAAAAATAATTGCATATTGCATAAGTATTTGGGATAACCGTTTTCTAAAGAAATACTTATAATGTTTATGAAACAAATAATAAAACTTCATGAAACGTTCACCTACTTGGCGACCACGACCAGCTGTAAAGACTGAAGCGACTGAGAAGAATGGAACTTTGCTTCCTAATCTGTGATCCGTAGCTTGTCATTGTCATGTCAAAGTCAAAACTCTATTTAAAAGTCTATTTATTCCAATTTCGATCAAATCAACGACGAAAATGAAAAAAAAAAAAAAAAACGACGGGGTTCACTCTTAACTAAAAGAAGAAGAGGAAAATTAATATTGTCACTATTTTGCTTCACATTTTAGATTCTCACAATGTCACTATTACAAACAATATCCTACGCTGAATATCAAAGAGCTTTAGCACTTAATATTGAATCATGTGAAATCTTAGCAAAACTTGCAAATTTGAAGTAAGTAATGTATCGTTAGTTTTTACATATTTGTTTTATATATTTACTCTAACAGCGTAAGACCTATCTATCTTGCTAAGGTTGTTTTGTTTATGAGGGACAGTGACTTTTGTTACAAAAAATTGTTGAAGATTTGAAAAGTTAAAAATTTAAAAAGGTTTTAATTGATCAGAGTTGATTTTTGCATTGACGATATAATCAAATCCGAAAATTTTACTTATTTACAACAATGTTTTTTCACAGATTAAATTTCCAAAGTAGTAAAAAACCGGGAGAGATTTTGATGAAAACTCTGGACCGGCATGGTTACTCGGTGCAACAATATAGACAATTATTGACCACAGCATTGAACACTAAGACAATTTTGACTTACTACAGACCTCAAAGCAAAGTTGCAATACTCATAGGAAATGATAAATATAGACAATTAACAAAACTTGTAACACCAACAATTGATTGTGACTCTTTAGCTTCCAATTTAAAGAAACTAGGCTTTATAATTGTTACTTTAAAGAATTTGACTGCGGCTGAATTGAAATCATATTTAACAAGAATATTTCAATTGATACCAGAAGATTCTTATAGTAAGTTATATTTTATGGCTGTTAGATATTAATAGTATTTAATTTTATAGTTATCATTTAATATTATGGTTTTCCGATATCTCACTTACTTAACTTTGTGTGAGTTTCTGCGCAGAACACAATTTAGGTGTGTACAGTAGGGCACTGAGCTATGTACCAGTGACCTTAAGTTGCCAAGATATTTGAAAAGGATAATCAAAGGATATTAAACTTCTTTTACATAAAATATCTTACCAATCTTGCCAATGTGGTCTAATGATGGTACACAGTAGTTTAAAAAGTGACTATTCTCTCACTCTTACTCACTCACTTCACTCTTACTCTTGAAGGACACTTACTTAGATGGAAACACTGGTGCTGACAACTTGTTCCACTCTTTCTCTACAGCAAGTGCCAGTTTCATTGATGCTATAAATAATAATAATAATCCTCTGGTATTGCAGATGTCCATGGGCGTTGATGAACACCTTGGTGTTCCCGCTGCTCGTTTGCCCCCTTCTCTTATAAAAAAAAGCAGTTTTGACTACTCAAATCCAATTGGTATTTACTGAAATACAAACATTCAAATCTGATTTCTATATAAATCTTTGTGTTTCTTAATGAGTTGTGGTGTGACTTATTTGATTAAAAAATTGCAGCTTTTATTTTCTATGCTGGACATGGATGTGAACTATGTAATACAAGATGTTTGCTCTGTGTGGATTGCCCTACGGAAGATATAAGTGTAGAACATTGTGTGACAGAGAATTGGCTGCTTAGAGAGGTGGCCAAATGTAAACCCGAACTGTGTGTTTTGATTTTAGACATGTGCAGAAATGTTTTAGATAGGTAAGATTTAAATTAAATAATGTTAAGAAACCAGTTGTAACTTAATTTAGTTTACAGTGAGTTCATAATTTACTTGATTTAGATATATAAATAATTTATACTAATATTATAAAGAGATTTTGTTTCTTTGCTTTGAATAGGCTCGGAAACTCCTAAACCAATTTGAAAAATTCTTTCACTGTTAGGTACACTATACCAAGCTGACATAAATTATACTTATTACTAGATTTTTTTAATTCCGCGCCTACGAAGTCGCGAATAATTGCTATATTAAATTTTAACTGATGATAGAAGAGATAGGTTCCAATGGAGTAATAGTTATTAATAATGTTTTCTAGGTTTACCAATCCTAAAATCTACACATCTATGACTACAGTGGAAGACTACACAACCCATTGTAACCTGCTTATAAGTTATTCAACACAATCGTCTGAAGTTGCTTACGAGTTGTTACAAATTGAATGTTCTACAACCATAGACTGTACATATGAAGTAAAGACTGGTGATACTGAGAGAATAATACCCGGGGCTAGTTTATATGCTAATGCTTTATGTACAAGGTTGGTAGAGAACTTGGACGTCAGCTCAATGTTGGATAGAGTACATGGTGGTAAGTGTAAATTTAGTAATTTATTTGGTGAATAACATTTATTAATTGAGATTATTGCTTGGAAACGCAATGTCAGCCGGCCAGAAGGTGGGCTCAGTATGTACTAATCTTCCATACATCTCTATCTGCCGTCATATCTAATTTCCTTATCCACAATCCATGCTTTCTTCAGTCTTCCTCTACCTTTGTAACCCATCACAGTTTCTTCTTTATATTCTCAACAACTCTCCACATGATATGTCTAAACTTATGCTATAAATAATTTCGTTTAATTCAATTACTTGTAAACTAGTTGGATTTATAGTTATTCTGCGATGCATATGCATCTATCATTTTGTTAGCATCCACAAAATTGTTCAACTTTTAAATTTTTTTTTAAATTCTAGATATGGAATCTTGTAGTAAACGACAAAGACCTATAAAGGTACAATGTGGAGTTGCCAAGAGGTCATTATATGATCCTGCAAAAGGTAAATAGTTTTTTTCTGTACCATTCAAAGGTCCTGTTCTTACCTTTGTTAAGTCTATAATATACAATTATTTTATTTTTAGGAGATTCACAGATAATCTTAAACAAATTGAAAGAAGCATTGGAAGATGAAAAGGATAATTGTGCTGTATTTTAACACATTCAAAATAATATTAAAATTTAAAAATAATTGTGGCGTTGAATGTGTTAAGTTTAAAAAAAATCGTGATAACTCTCTAGGGAGTGACTTATTTAAATTTAAGTAAATTTTTTATTGTATATAGATTAAGAAAAATATTTTTATTCTTAAAAATAATAAAATGCTCCTAATCTTTGTATTGATTAAATTTTAGAAATGTTGGACAGAAAAAAGACATTTATTTTCAACCTTTTGTTCAGCGGAAAAAGGAAAATCTGAACGAAAAATTTGCATTAAAGATAGATAGATTAGATATGCAGTTAGAAAGTTTAAAACATTATAAAAGAAAAAGAAAAACATTTAAGTATACTTTATTTTGAATCAAACACTGTACTGCTTCATCTATAAACAAATTACAACTTCATTATTGTCTTAACTAAAATGACTTCTTGGCAATTGACTGCGGCTGAAAGTGATTCACAATATTTACCCACCAACTGTCTTCAACACCTTTCGTAAACTCTCTTATAAATCTGTAGTTAAGTATAAAAATCTTGTCACGAAATTCCGGTTGTACACTGAAATAGGAATATACATTTTACAATATTTAATTCAGATAAAATGTACATATTTTTCTGTTATGGTGAAAAGGTTATATAACTATGGGTTTTCATAGTTTGAACCTTATACACAACAGACTTGAACTGTTCAGCTGCGGCTTAACAACTAAAGTTCATTGTGAAGTACTATGACTATGTGTGCTGAATAGCCACCAGCTGCCTGGTGAATGCAGCTCAAAACACAAATCATAACTATGCAGGTATGAGGTATGAGGTAGTGAACTGTGAATTAGCAGAGCGGCTAGTTTGTTTCACTCACCCTAATGTAATAGGTGGAATATCCCCAGTTTCTTGCATTTGTTTCAGTCCTTTTAAAACATGATAGCACATTGTTATCTCAACCCATCTCTTATCTGATTCATCAAACATTACACCTACCTGAAATTTAGATAGGAATATTTATAGTTGTTATATTAATCTTCATCTATTATATATTATGATATAACCACAAGTGGAGAAAGTAAACATTAATTTTTGGTATATGTGATTCTATATTATTTTATAACATGTATAAATTCTTCAAAGCAAATTTACTGTAATGAGCCAGTTAAAAATAACATACTCATTACAAGCGAAGACAAAATTTAGGTTGAATTGTAGCTAATACAATGTAAATATATTAGTCCATGAGTAAACTATAAGTTTTCATCCCTTAAAAAACAGCAGTTCGAAAACAAGACGTTTTTGTTTACATTTTATAATCTGTAATAATTACCTGGTAAGGGAAAGCATAAAAAATAT
The DNA here is from genome assembly GCF_912999745.1 of Papilio machaon. Taxonomy (NCBI): domain Eukaryota; kingdom Metazoa; phylum Arthropoda; class Insecta; order Lepidoptera; family Papilionidae; genus Papilio; species Papilio machaon. The sequence goes on from NC_060010.1 coordinate 3,192,540, forward strand.
CTTCCTTATCTATAGACAATAATTGTCTTTGTGAGACTGAGAGCTTGGTTACAGCATTTTTAAGAGCGGCTATAGCATCCTTTTCAACTAAACCTTCTAATGTTTGGAAATCACTCTTTTGTAGACATTCTGAAACAACCTGACACAATATCTTAGTGAAATTTAATACTAAGTACTGGATAGACACCCTTTCAGATAATAGGATGAAAACTTTACACAACAAAAAGCACAAGGTTATGAAAACAAACCTGAACTGCACGCTTAGAAGCCTCAATGAATTCGTTCAAGCTAAATTCCTGGTCAAAATAAGGCCTGATGATGAAGTTAGCAAACATCCAGTTTTTGATATATTTTATAAAAGATGGCCACATTACTGGCGGGAACTCCATCAGTTGAGGCAGTTTCCTTGATTCCGCATGATCTTGGCAGTAAGTTCGTTGATGTATAGGAGGGCATGTTGAGGCAATTGGGAGTTGAATACTTTTTGGTGAAAACTTCTCACATAACCTAAAAGTCCTTGCACTTAGGAGCTGCCTAAATGCTAAATTCATTGTCGTAAATTTACCTGAAAATATAAAACCTATTTAAACTATGAGTTGCTTAAATTTGCTTCAAGTTTCACAAATATTGTAAAAAACACAAACAAAAACATTTGTTTTTCAATCTTTGTGAAAATGATTACGCCAAAAATAATACTCTATTTTTGATTGGTCAGAAAAACAAGTGCCTGAATTCCTGCATGCGTATTGGATAATAAATCAGAAATTGAAAGACGTTCAATAACTCAGTTCGGAACAGATCAAAATAACTTTATTTTGGTTGATTTATTATTGTCTATAATGTAATAAAAATAAATTAATTTTGTGTGAAATATGATTCGTAAGATAAAAATCTAATGGCAATTAACCCCCTCTTACAAATTACACAAAATAGGTAAAGTCCTCAAAATCGGAGTCGATGTAACAAAAAAAAATATGACATCTTAACTCTCTGTCAAAGCAAAATGTCATTGTCAAAAAAACTGTCTCAAGAGAAACTGTATTCAAGGGGCGATTTTTAAAGTTCTCAATATTAGAAGATTTATACAAATTAAAAAATAAATGGAATAATTTGTCGATATATATATTTTTCATATTATCCGAAACTAGTACAAAAATGGACGACCAAGCGTGCCCCCGTTGTAAAACAACAAAGTACAGAAATCCCTCACTCAAGTTGATGGTAAATGTATGCGGCCACGCTTTATGCGAAAGTTGTGTGGATTTATTATTTTTAAAAGGTTAATTCATTTATAGTTATTTAAAAACATTGCTTTTACTCTAATTAAATTGTTTTTCAGTATGAGTTACGTTACGTTATGAAACATTCCAGATCTAGAAATTGTTCTAAAATTTTGATTTTAGTGAAAATATTATTTTCGTATATTACAGGTTCTGGTTCTTGCCCTGACTGTAATGTTCCCCTTCGTCGAAGTAATTTTCGAGTGCAGCTATTCGAGGACTCTATGGTTGAAAAGGAAATAGACATAAGAAAGAGAGTTCTTAAGGATTACAATAAAAAAGAGGAAGACTTTGCTACTTTAAGGGAATACAATGATTATTTAGAAGAAATAGAAACAATTGTATACAATTTATGTAACAATATAGATGTAGTAGGTACTAATAAAAGGATAGAACAGTACAAGAAAGATAATAAAGAATTAATTATGAAGAATAAAGTGAAAATAGGTATGTTTTTTTATTTTACAGCACAAATACATGTGTCCTCAATGTCAGTGAAGTGGATTAAGGTTTTACAATAATCTAGTAATCCTGCAAATATTCTAAATGAAAAAGTTAAGATGGACGAATGGATGAAGAGATACTTGATATACCCCAGAATGGTTGAACAGATCTATATGAAATTTGCAACTGAGTTAGTAGATTAAAAGCTCTTATTTTATGCCGAAAAATTAATAGTACCTGTGAGATAGACTTTTTTAAAATCCACACAGACAAAGTCCAGCTTCTGTTACATATTTAAAAAAAAAAATCTTAAATCTATTTATATATAATATAAAGAATCAACAATATTTTTCTTAATTCCAGGTAGAGAAGAGATAGAATTAGAGGAGATTTTAGAGACAGAGAAGCAGATGGAAGAGTTACGGAGAGCAGAAATATCTAGACTAGAACAGGAAGCTAAAAAGCAGAAGATCAGAGAAAAGGAAGCACTTATTGATGAATTAATGTTTGCGGAGGGTGATGCTAAAGAGATATTAAATACATTTGCTCAGAATATTGCTAAAAAGGAAGAGATTGATGTAGTTCCAATAATTCCCAAGGTATGCATTCTGGTATTATCTTTTCATGTCACTCGATTATTGTCATAAACTATGTCATGTCAGAACATCCTTTAAGTGAAACATTTTATAAATCTTATATATAAAATTCTGGTGTTAGGGGGTTCGAACTTGAACTCCTCCGAAACGGCTTGACCGATTCTTATGAAATTTTATGAGCATATTCAGTAGCTCTGGGAATCGGCCAACATCTATTTTTCATGACCCCCCCCCCATTTAGTTTTTTTTTTAAATGCCGCGCGGACGGAGTCGCGGGCGACAGTTAGTTGGTTTATATTGAGGTTCTCTGAAAATTCATCAGCTATCATCAGTGCTATAGTTTCTAAAATTATTTTTCAGGTGACTCAATTTTCAACGGGAGTTAAATTCTCGAGAGGTTCGGGAAGTCAACAGGGTGTTCCAATATTAGAAGAAGGGCCTTTATACAAATATGAAGCACCCGTAATACCAGACAGATGTGGTCCTGACCCACCTTCTATACAGAATATAATCTCTAAAGGGTATCTGCAACATGTGAGGTAAGTATTGCTTTATATTTTGTTCCAAAGTAACTTGTAATCAAAAAATTACGCTACATAAGTATTTTATGGTTAAATTTGATATATATAAAAGAAAGTCGTGTTAGTTACACTATTTATAACTCAAGAACGACTGAATCGATTTGACTGAAAATTGGTGGGCAGGTAGCTTAGAACCAGGAAACGGACATAGGATAATTTTTACCCCGTTTTCTATTTTTTATTCCGCGCGGACGGAGTCGCGGGTAAAAGCTAGTTTGATATAAAATCCAATTATTTGTATAAATGAAATATTAGTCATTAAATTTACATTTCTTTTGACGCACTAAAATTTCATTTCTAAATTTATAAAAAAACTAGCTTTCGCCCGCGACTCTGCATCATTTAAAAAAAAACTAAGTTTTTTTTTAAGTTTAAGTTAATTGACATCTGTGCCAAATTTTATTAAGATCTAGTAACCCATTCCGGAGATTCTGTATTATCTGTGCCTTTTTTTGAACTGTAATATTCTTAACAATATGTTTTTTTACAAATATTGTGTCAGTGAAAATTTACAATTGTATTCACAGAGCAGAGAATGAAACAGAGAAAGCGGGTGGGTACACCTCTACATTACCTTGTCTGCGCGCTCTACAGGATGCTATGGCTGGTCTGTATCATGCAAGCTGACATGAGAATGGTGAAGAACCTGTTATTGTATTGGAGTAGAATGTATACAGGATGTCCAGATACTTAGATACCATATACCAGATACTAAGTGATTAGAGAAAATGTATTGTTGAACACGCTGTATATTGAATATTAAAGATATTACTGGTCATTGTTCTAAACATTTGTACATCCATTGGATTGTTATACATTATACAGTATGTTCGGATATTATTAATTGAACGTAAATTATCTTATTTTTGAACACCCTGTGTTTGTATAATAAAATTGTAAAAGTTTAATATCAGAAGGTATTGTATATAAAAAACAGATGTAAACATATTGAAGAAAAGTTAATTTTTTTTTAGGTTTTTATTATCCGACTGCTCAAATGTATAACAGTTTGAAACCACATTGTAACTTGTTTCTAATTAGTCTGTTTGGTTTCATTTTAAGTTCATTTGTTAAGGAAAAACTTAAGTTGTTAGTTTAAAGAAATAGGTGCAAAATATATTGTTTAAATTAACATTAGTATTGTTTAGTTTTCTTTGAAGTAAATGTATCTGTTTTTAATTTTTATTATGTCTGTTCTATTAATTCTCAAGGTAAATTTTTTGAACTTAATTATCCGAGGCACATTTTGTGAACGTAATCTCCGCGAATATGATTTGATCAATCGTTGCGTTTATCTTACCGTCAGTTTCTGAGACCTAAATCTCCGTTTAAAACAGTGTCTCCCAAAGTGGGCGATAACGCCCCCTTGGGGGCGTTTGACTCCTAGGAGGGGGCAATAAGGGGCCCAATGAAATTAATTAATGAAATTGTGGTTTTTAAATTTTAGGGCTGAATAAAAATTAGGGGGCTCTGAAATTTTCAAGGGGGGCGGTGAAAGAAAATAAGTTTGACAATCACTGGTTTAAAACATATTTTTATCTCTATTTTGTCAAATATATATGTTTTATACAGAAATTATGGTCTCAGAAATTCATCTTTAATAAGTAAATTTTTCCTTTTCAATTTTTTCCGTTTTTCAAGCAATGTTTTATTTTCCATAATTAAAAGTTATTGAATTGGTTTTACTAAAAGATAGTCGATTTAAAAATTTTATTTTCAGATACAATTTTATATTTCGAAGTTTGTTATTAATTAAAAGAAATAATCAAAAACTTTAATTAAAGAAGGTTCTATCTTTAGTTCACATTAAATTCTTTGGCTACGTCTGTCTGTTGATTTTTCATGTTGTTTCAAGTAATGGATGACAGAGGTATGTTTTGTAAATATGTCGTTAATGTTTTGTAAAGGATTTTGAGCTGTGAAACCTAATTAAAAGTAAAAAGTTATGAGTTTTTTTGTGTTTTATTAACTACCTTAATAACTGTGTAGTAACTAGCTGGCGCCCGCGACTCCATCCGCGGGGAATTAGAAAAAATCTAATTAGTGTTCTTCCAGATTATGTTTGACATCTATGCCAATTTTTAGCAAGATACATGCAGCCGTTCTGTAGTTACCTTCTAACAAACATCCATCCATTTAAACTTTCGCATTTATAATATTAGTAAGAAGTATGACAGGATTTAATTGTTTTATTTTTTAGATTTATGTCCATTGTCGTAAGGCACAGCTGCGCATACTAAACTTTTTTGATAGTCTTTTTTTTAGATTGCAAAGCTTTTTAGGAAGGTTTTATCGTGCGATTTTCACTGGTGAAACATCAAAAATTTATAAATCCTTATAATAACATCAACGAGGTCTGTGTTGAAGCCAAAAGATGCTAACAGGGGTTACCTAGGTAACGGTAAATTGAGAGTGACGATTATAGAAGTCTATGCTTCATAATATCTCTTCGGTCAGATTAAAGTGGTATTTTTATGTTCCCGCCCCTTCAGCCGCGCCGGACGCACAAACGAGCGGGCAAATATTGTCGTTGCGATAACGTGTCAAAGCACCGACCGAGGCTTTGAGCCACGACAAATAATGCAACGACGTCGCTGCGCCGCGCCGGGCATGCTCGCTGTAGGGCTACCATAACTATACCAAAATGTCGGACATCAAAATATTTGAATTTATAAAGTTATCTTGTATTTTGATTATCTCTTGAAAGCCGGGTCGATCAGCTTTCATAGTTTATACATCACATTTTGACAAAAAATTTGATAGTTTATAGAGCGCTTTTAACGTGCCTCGTAAGAGAAAAGACAAAATTCATTATGCACGTCGAAAAACTGGAGTATTATATGAGAAGCGAACACGAGTTATTACAACGCTTCAAAATATTCACAATAATAACAAAGTCAAAATTATTTGATGGCACGTCTATAACCTCATTGTACATTTCTTTAGAAAAATGGCATGTTAATACGTAAAAGTTCGCCACCCCTAACATATGTTTGTGCGTCCACTACATATGTGCGTGCGTCATGTAATAATAAAAAATGAAGCGTCTAACTATTTCAGCCCTAAAATATTCTTTATTCATATAATAACGATTATTATCGATTAATCTAAAATCCTTGTGACCCTATCAATGGATGTGTCGAGACATCGCGGCTTAGAAAATACTGTTTAGTTTGTTGTGGAGATACCGTTATTTTACAATGTTCAATGCCTGCGTTTCCGAACTAAACAGATTATGGAGAAAACTTGTAACGTAATTTATTTTCAAAGTACCTTCCCTTGATGTTAAGAGTATATACGACAGTAAACATAATTCACTAAGTCTACAAGCTTACAGACAAGTAAAGTCTATAATAGAATATTAATAATATATAATTTATGCAATCTTTCTTCTTATAAACGATTTCATATTTCTGGAATAAATACTAATTAATAAACGTGGTTACTTTGATAGTAACTTTAACACTAGAAACATCAAATCGAACATCAGTACCCCGCAACTGTTAGTGCAAGCCACTGCTTGGAAATTGATTAATTGAACTGTAAGTGCTGTGTTAAATAAGGGGTAAGTAAGATCTAATCTTACTTACTCCTTATTTAACTTAAGAATTTTATTACTTGAATGTATTGTATTATATGTGGTATTTATACGGGAAAGTCAGTTGACACTTGCGTTGTTATCTATCTATATATATAAAAGAAAGTTGTGTTAGTTACACCATTTATAACTCAAGAACGGCTGAATCGATTTGACTGAAAATTGGTGGGCAGGTAGCTTAGAACCAGGAATAGGACATAGGATAATTTTTACCCCGTTTTCTTTTCTTTTTTTTTTTTTTTATTCCGCGCGGACGGAGTCGCGGGAAAAAGCTAGTTAATAATATATAAAAATTAACGTAAAAGAAACGTAAATAACTTTAATAACCTTTAATTTTAAGATTGTCCATATTTTAGTTTGTACTTACTTCGTTAGCAAAGAATCCTTTAATAATCTGAAAGTAATGTAGACAATTACAAAAATGTTGTTAAGAGCATAAAACCACAGACAACTGTTACTTCTTTTAATTTTAATAAAATATAGAAGTCACGTTATCGTTCGGTCGCAGACAAAGACAGTTTAGGAAAATTATGTTTGTGTCGTCTAAAGTTTTCTAATACTGCGGAGATAGCGAGTCGTATCTATTACTCCGGGAGGGTACAGGGTACGGTACATCGTATAGGGTAGGGTACAGGGATACAATTAGCATGTGAACAGGCTGCGTTGTGCGGCGTAGCGCCGCGGGCGCGCACTAATTGGCTCTGTGTAAACTTGCCCTGTTATCGGACTGCCCGAAGCGGTTATAATATGGTCGGGTAATATGGAATTAACTTTTCTATTGTGTTCTTGACAATTTAATTGATTTTTGGGGTATTATGGATGATCTTGGAAATTAAAGTTTCAGAATATTTTCAACACTGTATCCATAATTTCGCATAAAGCATACGAAGGTGATTTGCAAGTCTATGATCTCGTCTAGATTGTGGGGGGGGGGGGGTGAGTGAGTGTAATCTAACCTACCATTTATATAATCTTATTCGAAGTAGTTTTTATATGTATTTAACATATTTTGATTCGCTGGTCTCGCTAGGCCCTGGCGGCGCACTTGGATTTTTAATATCGGCAAAAAATTATTCGAATAACAATTTATCATGGTTAGCGAAAAAAATCTTAGCAGACTAACCAGTCTGCCAATTGAATACGGGTCAATGCAAGAAAATTTTTGAAGAAGCTAACAAGGACTTTTGTATATAATTTTTTTTTTTAATAAAATTTGAATTGAATATAATTCCTTTCCACACTTAGCGACTTTCAAATCCGCCCGCCCAGCACACTAATATTGACTTCTTATTACCGTTCCGACCGCAGCCACGTCCACGTCGACATCACGTCAGATCGCTACACCCAGCACCAAACACGACACGACAAATTGTTACCATTTCACCGTCTTTGTTTTTTTTTTCAACTTTTCAATTCAACAGCAATTAAATATGAAAAACATTGTCTAAACTTTCGATTTATAGGTTGATAGATAAACCGAGTAGCTCTGCAATTGATTTTTTGTTAAAAACGATGTTTAATTCAAATTGCTAACCGCCCCTGTGGCCTAATGGATAAGGCATCGGCCTCCTAAGCCGGGGATTGTGGGTTCGAGTACCACCAGGGGTAAAAACGACATAAAATTTTACTTTTAAATAGCCAAGTTAATGAAAAAGAAGTTAAATTGTGCGGATAATAAGATAATTTAAAGATTTGATTTAATCAAATTGGTGAATACTTTCCCAGAGGTTTTGAAGATAATCGTTGACAAGAAATCAGATAATATAACGCAATACAGAAAAAAACAGAAACGACCTCGACTTTTCTTTAAAGTCAAAATTGGTTTTCAACCTCAGTTATCAATAATGTCGCTTATCGTTTGTTTTAAAATAGTTTGTGCAATTACGAAAGTTGGTGTTCCGTAAGCCACAGGACGTATAATTTTATGTTCAGCAGATAGCATCCGAGTCTTTGAATTTTAAAAGACAGGACTTGTCAAGCTCACACATTCCCCTCTTTCAAATAAAATCGATCAGAAAGTTTAAGTTCAACACTTTGTTACATGTGTGCTAGTTTTGTGTGTGTACATAGTTGATAAGTTAGGAATTTATAAAGACCTAACTGGCATCATATGCAAATGTGTAATTGTCATCTTAACCTCACCTTTGCGAAAAATGGTCGAATTTATTTAGTACAATGGTTAATTTTACAGAGTCCTTTTCTCTTTAGTCAAATATCCGACTAGACGTGGAACCAAGCTCTTTGGTAACATTTAATTTGTAATATTGTTTGAAATTTAGTGGAGATACGCTCAGACTGAAACAGTTCTAGCTAAACCCTGCACGGTTATTATAACAAACAGTGCACACGTGAGCTTTCATAAGATTAAGGGAAAAGGACAAAAGAAATATAAGAATTTATAGAATTATTTTAGTCCTCTTTTCTTTTCTACCCTTTTCTTTATGAATGAAGTGGATTTGATGAAGGAGGGGACGCCTAAGATGGGGAAATATTTTCTCTCTGTGTGTTTCCTCCTCCGTCAAGGTAGGCACCACATTTGAAATTGCAGATGTATATGGGCAGCGGTCGCTTCTTCATTTTTGCGAATTCAGGTGGCCGCTTGTTTGTTTGCTACCTTATAATAAAAAGAAACTTTTTTACCTTTATCAAAGGTTATTCGGTATTTCACTAACGATCGTGGCTTAGAGGGGTAGGCAGGGATTACGGTTTTCGATTAGCTCGGTCCAGGTACACCACTCTCGCCTCTTCCATTTTCATACTTCCTCTTTTACTACTCATGCATGATTGTTGGTTTCGATTGTTCTTAATATAAATAGAAGACTAAAGTAGTTTGCTATAAAAAAGCTTTTAATTGCATATTCGGTATAATCAAAACAATAATACACCTTAGCTACGCACGATCAGATAATCGATCCCCTTTACGCCAGTAGCTGTTGATACTAAACACAAAATTAGCATATTGTGCATCGCAATCAATATAATCTTCGATATCCATTTACTACCCATTGTGTTGAAACTGGAACCCCTTTGTTCCGTGCACGGGTTTCGGAACGCAACCCGAGGCAACATGGCGTCCAAACGTCATCCAAAACAAAGATGGCCGCCACGCATATTGTTAACAGTTTTGCATTTCGAACGGTGAATTTAACTTTTATCAATCTCGTATAAAACTACTTTTAATGATTGTAAAATGATTATTACTTTAAAATAGATTTAGTTTGTTGGTCTGTTCCCATGCCATGTTTAACTAACTCATTTTCTTTTTTTATATTTATGAAGGAAATGCAGATCTTATAATCTCTAAATAAGTTAAAGACGTTAAATGAAATCCGCTTTACGTAGCGATTATAGGAATTGTTTCTTCTTCATTGCATATGAATTAAAATCAATATAGTACGTGGCAAAAATAATAAGAATAATTTGTTTTATAAGTTTTGCAATCAAATTAGGTTGTGTTGTCGTTGATAAAATATCTAAATAAAAAACTAACAAATTAATCTGTTAATATTAATGCGACTTGATATTTTAGTGTCTATTTCCACTAATCGCACAATACTGCTATACTTATTGGAATATTGAGCAAAAAGGATATAAAAGACTATAGTTAATAAATGATATCTGGCCCGGTAAGAGAGGCGCTACTATCGCTGTTAAATTTGTCAGAAGTATTATGTGAAACCTACATAAAAAAGAACATGACACTTTTGATGTATGACACGAGGTTGCTAGTGAGCTATCATAATTTAGTTAGACTTATGCCCACCGGGTCACATAATATTGTCAGCCTATAATATAATTTAATATTCATCCAAAAGTTTAGTAGCAATCGTAGTTAATATGTTAGTTCTGTTCAATGAAATATCAACCTTGTAACTAAAGTAATAAAATTTGATTAGTTGGAGATAGCAGTTTGTAATACATTGACTGGCAATTACGTTTGATACGAGACCAGACGGAACGACGGCCAAACAATAACATAAAAGAATCGATATTGCGAGATACAAATGAATAATCTATAAATGCCTTTAAGACATTGATAGTGTGAGTTATGAAACTCACAGACAGTAACTTATCAGTTATTTTACTTTAGCATCGAATTTAATTTTGTATGAGTCGTCAGCTCATATTATACATATATGTACCCATAGAGGGACTAGGAGGGTAAAAGGTAAAGCTTTTAAATCTGCAAGGACAAGTACTTAGGTGTTGATCTTTTGAAATGACTGGGTTTTCAACTTTTAACTAAAAACTAAACTAAAGATGTGTGTTTTTTTTAGAAAGTAGATGTAAGAGTCTATTGAGATAAATTAAGTTAGATACATACAATTTACATACTAGAATCGTGGCGTGTCTAAATATTGTTAGGTCTACGTGCAAAGTTAATACGATCCGGTTATTAGGAGTATAATAAGTCGGCATATTCCATACTCAGCTCGTTCCGCAGATATCATCTCGCGCTATTTTTATTTTATTCATAGAGAGAGAATCTTTATTCTTTTGTTTACTCCATTTCAACGCCAGAGGTCGCTACTGCGCGACACACATAAATTCCCTTTTGTTTAGGGTCCCTTATAGAAAGCTCTATAAATCAATATATAGATTTTCGAGTAGTAACTTTTATTTATATTACTAGCTGTTGCCCGCTACTCCGTCTGCGCGGAATTAAAAAAAAACTCAGTAAGTAGGACATGTCTTCTTCCAGACTATGTTCTACATGCCGTTCCGAAGATACCTTCTAACAAAAATCCATCTAAAATTTTAATATTAGATGCTAGCTTTGATCCGCGATGTTTTCCACCACAACTATATTCTTCAGTTACAAACATAGTCGTAGTATGATGCTATAAGTAAATCCTTAACACTAATATTGATAATAAATAACTCTATGATAATCGATTATTCTTAATTGATAAGTGGAAGAAACACTATCTATAATATAATAGAGAAATAATTAATAAAATCGGCTAGTAGCTAACTATAATTGTAAAAGGAAAAACATATGGAACCCACGGAGAATGTACCTGGCTTATGTTATTGTTTTACTGTTAAATGGCTCTTACTTCAACTAACATGTTGAAGGTCGAAGAAACAAATACATCATGTTATATTTATGGTATTGTTTAATTAAAATAATTTGCTTTCATTGTGATTTATATTATGTAAAGGATGTCTACGTAAATAAATATATATATATATATAAAAGAAAGTCGTGTTAGTTACACCATTTATAACTCAAGAACGGCTGAATCGATTTGATTGAAAATTGGTGGGCATGTAGCTTAGAACCAGGAATAGGACATAAGATAATTTTTACCCCGTTTTCTTTTTCTTTTTTTTTTTATTCCGCGCGGACGGAGTCGCGGGTAAAAGCTAGTGTTACATATTTTTAATTGATCAGTGAATAATTAATGCCCATTGACAATGTTTGAGCGGAATTAAAAAATGTCTAGTATAAAATATAGTCTATGTTACTCGGTAATAATGTAGCTTTCTAATGGCATTAGAATTTTGGAAATCCATCAAGTAGTTTTTGAGTTTATTCGTTACATGCATAAAAAAATGTTTCCTGCTTTAGGCGTTAAGACTTGAAGAAGTTTTCAGCCTTAGGTTAGGAGTTACTGGGAGCAAGTTCTCACTTCCTACATTTAATTATTTAAGTTAAGCGTCTAATTATTATCATAGACATTATAAGCTCAACTAATAGATTAAGATCGTTTATCTATATGCTGTCTAGATCTAGATAATATGAAGTAGGGTAAAACAAACTGGCACAATAGATTAGTTATCTGTGGATCTCGTGTTTTTATGAAAAAACAAACTTCAAGCTGTAATCGATAAATGTCAAAAACGTCAAACTTCGAAAAAAGAACGCGGTCGGCGGAAACGGCGGCATTAGTGCGTTTTATACTTTTTAAATTGATCATTTGTTAGCGGCCTGGCGCAGACGTCATCGCCCGCCGAGCGCGCGCGTTTAAAAACATCGCGGTTAGGTAAACGCGCTTCGTTTACACTAGACTGATCTTTTTAAAATAGTGATGTTACTCTTCGTTTCGATATTTGGACCGTATTAGATAAATTCTGATCGTACTTATAACTGCTCAGAATGTTCAGTCTTTATCTGTCTCTATCTGTGTTATAATACAACATTCTTTGCAATGACTGTTGTTCTATATTCATTTATTACTTTCCTTATCTGCCTTTACCTCTGTTCTAGATAGAGACATCAGTAACGCATCTATAATGTCGTCTAAAGGTATGTATACTTGTAATTCTTCATCAAAAATAATCTTTCAATTTTGTACATGCCGGTACAGCAATATTTTTTATTACATAAAAAACATTTTATACGTATTCAAGAACCTAACGGGCAAAATTTTAACATGACAATGTTTTTAGGATTCCGTACCTTGAAAGAAAAAAAATGAAACCCTTAAAGAATCATTTTATTGTCCGTCCGTCTGTCTGCCTGTCAAAACACCTTTGTTTTCTTCATACATTATTTTTAATGCATTTAAAGTTAGATTAATTTCACTCAATATCACTTTATCGATATCGACAGAATATCATACATAGTCATCCCTTTTATGTCTATTTATTTATCAAAATACTGGTTTGTATCAGCGGTCAATCATCACTGTGTTTTCAGATCACTCAGCGCTAAAACTCCCGAACCATACGTCTCTATAAAACGTAGCGTAAACTCTAAAGTCTATATTGTACATTTTTACTGCGTATTAATTTGTTTATCTACTATTAACATGCTTTAATTTATGGCAGTAATAAAAACCGCACGGTATGTTTTGGAATTTGCTCCCGTCTGTTGTTTTTTTTTTTTTTGTTTAGTGCAGTGGAAATATTTTTTAACGTATACAAAGGTTTTATAGTTTTAAAACCTACGTGGCATTGTGAAGTTAGTTTTTTACCTATGCCTATTTATAATGTTTCTAGAAAATATTAATTAATATAATCTAGATAGATTAAGAAATAATCATCTGTTCAATTTATTATTTGATAAGGGCAAAGTTGTAAGCAAAAACTAGTATCTATTTCAAATAAGTATACTTTTATTGCTTTACTTTTTAATTTTGTTTTTAACAATGTCTTTTTATTGGTCGTTTAAGGATCGCTTTAGGCGATAAAACCGCAAGACATTTATACGGCTTTATATCATCCAAGATCGAGGGAAGGCAGTTCTCACGTCTTTAAACTGATCTTTAAAGTGTATTTAAATCTCAATTGAGGCAAATCAATGTCTATCTTACATCAGGAAAGACATGTGTAGTCCGACAAATTTATCTGACCCGATGGGTATACGTGAAACTAATTCTTGTTGAACCGTATTGTGTAAGTTTTTTATAATATCTGATCGAAGTAACTGCTATAACAGCGCCACTCTCGCCGGGACAGTAATGTTTGTAGCAGTATAATATGTAATTCGTGCGGATCTCTCAACTGGCGAAGTCTTAATGAAATAATGTGCAAAACAATTGAAAATCGCCATTCTAACGTTTAACGTACATTGGCCGCAATAGCTACAATTGAAGTCGCTGTTAAAATGTACGTAATAGTCGATAGCATTTAAACTATGGTTGGAAATAACTCTGCTTCTTATGACCTGTTTCTCAATTTACTATTAATCAATACTTGAACACTGTTTAATATAATTTAGTATTATTAAAGTGGCATTGACAAGGGGATCTTTAAATATGAATTGGGTATATCGAGGTAGGACTAGGAAGAGATGGATTGCGTGAAAGGTGACATGATTGAGAAGAAAGTGAAGACTAAAATGACTATGATAGTTCTCTCTGGATGGAAAAGGATAGGGAGATAATGATGTCTTCGTTCTTTTTCCAAAAGGAGGTTCTTACTTCGTCTGTACGTTTATGATTGTTACTTGTTAGCTCTGCTCCTGGCCATCCGGTGTAAATGATACTTAATTTATTGGAAAGGTAGCACGTGTCATGTGGTTCTTTTTTGAATTAAAAAGTATTCAGTTGTTTTTCTCTTAAACCGTCTTTTCACTTTAACTACTTCTTGCTTAAATACAAAGATAATGCAATAATGTTTGCTCAATTTCGCTTCGTATGTAAATAAAAGCCGACAGAAAGAGCTTAATGGATTGGATACATCGGTAACAGGGCTAGTTGCATTCATAATCTCGCGGTATCAAGTATTCTATGGCTTCCGGCTTACTACATGTTAAAATGTCGACTAAAGTTTTATAAAACATGCGGATAGGATATGTAAGGACGAATATATGACATAACATCAGTAATCGTGTAGTAAATTTTGGTTCATTTACGATCTTTATATTTACTGCTATTCATATGCAGCTACAAAACGTTAACTTTACATTGATACAGAAACAAGAAATAACTGGAAACTTTTTATAATTATTAGAAAGTTGTATACAGCAGGGGTTGTTAATTATATATATAAACAGCTGATGCCGCGGTCTGTCGGTCCGCTTGATCGGATGCAATTACACTTTAGTGCGGCCGTAAAAATGGGGTAACAAAATGGTCCGCAGGTAAAACCCCATTGTTGACCACAGCTTTTTTTTAGGCCAAGTTTTAAATAAGTTTCACTTAAGTGAACATCGGTTTTAACAATTCTAGTTTATTTTCATTTCTAATCACGACTGTGGTATTTAAAACGGATAGTTAAACTAAATTAAAGTTTTACAAAATGAAATTCTTTGATTTCCCCTTCAAGTAAAGTATCTTAATACTGTAAATAGAGATCTTTTTCACAGATTAGCAGTTCACGGTCCTCATACGCGGATCACAGTTTACATTCGTCTATGAAAAGGCTGCTTTTGTAGAAGTAATGATAAACATTTTAAAGCTGTTACACCAATTCATTTATTGTAGAAATTGTTTATTCTATCTGACTTAAATAAAGAGGTTAGTTGATTGTTGATTCCATGTAATGGTAATCTTGTGAAATGTTTTGCATAGTTGATAAGATTGAGACTGTCATATTTCTAATTCAACTGACTGCAAATTGGTTACATGATTAGATACGTCCGAGTAGTAAATGGAATTTCTAGTAACCTTATAATTTGAAATGCACCGACATTAAGACTGATTCGAGTTTAATAGTTGGATAAAATGAATATATATCTTTTAGAGAAATCAAATAATTTCAATCTAGTATTAAATATCTACTTGACCGTGTAAAGTAAATTGTATTGTTAGAATTCATTGTTTTTACATGACGTTGTTATGAACATTTGAGGGTCTATTACGAATTTGCTTATCGTATTTAACAAAATTTGTTTGAGATTTGTGGCCGTACTTTACGCCCGATAGAGTGCAAATCGCGGTGTAAATCTAATACACAATTTGTCGATGACTTTACGAACATTTTCTCGAAAATTTTCGTGCTAGGCACCGCCTTATAACAGCTTGACAATTCTTTTCGAAAATGGACATCAATAGTGGTTAGTTTTTTGCAGTTATCTATAGTTTTTATAGACTTTCAATGAGTTTTGAAACGACAATGCTTTTTTTAATTAACTATAGACTAAGTAAACTCATCTGCATCAAATGTTTGCACCCACTATTGGTAAATGTCAACTTTAGAAGGTTTATAGTCAACTTTATGTTTTAAATAAATACAAGATTGTTTTCAAAATGATATAATAATTTTGATAATACTGTTAAATCAACCAGGAGTTTTATCAAAGGTTTTTGGATAGTGTAATATTAAACAATTTGTTGGGCTGCGAATCTCATTTCAAAAATGGTGGCAGCCCAAAGAAGTGAAACGCCTTGACATTTTGAAGTGCAGCGCAGTGGATGGTGGCCCATGGTAGGGCTTTTAAAGGATGAACTCGTGCTTGTATTGCATTTACGCGCCCTCCAGTACGACCCTTCCCCTTACCGGCGAATCCTATGGAATACTTACAAACGATTCAAAAGCAAGCCAGTCTGGTTTTGTATTTCCATGCGCGCGGATCGCAGGCGCGTCGCTCGTCCAAACGTAACCGTTCCAAAGTCTCTTTCGAATTTTGAAAAAGGAACACTACAGCTTCTTTTTGTCTATTCATTTCTTAATATGTCTGGCTATTGAATTTTGACGTTTCGTTATTTTTTTTTTCGTGTACGAATTTTGCGTGAAAGCCATAAACTTTTAAGAAAGTTTTTGAAAAGTTATTTTTTCTGTTCTATATTTGAATGTAATTAGAAATTCTTTGTGATTGAAATGTTTTATGTGTAATACTGTTTCGTTTGGTTCTTTTTGAAAAAGATGCAGATTTATTTTTTTGTTATTGTTTTGATGTTTTGCTGTGTTTTTGTGAAGTGAGCAACTATTTTTAAGTGATTTAAATACACAATAGGACGATTTGAAGTGTTAACGGTAAATTCAGTTTTGGCTAACATTGGAGCACCATGAAGCTATTTTGGAAAGTTTTGTGTTTTTTTATTCTCTTCGTTGAAGCTGTCATCGGTAATTGGTGGTAAGTTTAATTTGCATTTAATTCCATTTTTTAAGTGAATTAAAAAAAACTAACTTTTATATTTTTAAATTAGTTAATAATTCTAGTTGATAGAGTCTTAACTCTCTCTAAGCTAGACAATAATAATAATACTTCTAGTTTATATATAATATTAGTTGGTACATTGCATAAGTACAATCTTTTGAAAATCTATGTAACTGGCAGTTTTTTTTTAGTTATCTATAAATAGCGTTTCCTTAACATAAATAACGAAATGTTTACCTTTAGCTTTGTTCTCTACATTGTTGTTTGATACGTGATGTAAAAACATACAACATTTTATAAAACTCACAACTTTATTTTTAACAATACATATTTTCAGAAGTTCCTATTTTAAAGTTGACATCATTAAAATCTAAGTTGTAGTTTAATTTAAAATTAAAACGAAAAAAATTTTTTATAAAAAATAAATTACCTGTCTAATGATTATATTTTAGCAACAATACAATACAACTTATTAAAACTATGCTATCTTTCTAACGAAATCAAATTACATAAATTAACTTCAATTCAGTAGGTTTACAGTTCCTGGACGTGCAATTAGAATTTTATATATGTAAACTTTTTAATATAGTTTGCGCGTTTTTTTAAACTTCATTCATAACTTCATGTTGATATACAGAGAGAAAAAAGCTAGGATTGCACTTAAGTCGAGATTGTCTACACCAGCCTTGTGGAGTCCTCACTCCTATGTTTGCGGCTAATTAGTTACGAGATTTTTATGACGTTCATTTTTTTTTACTTTTTTATTCTCACGGAATGCTGAGTGTAGACTTCATTTGAAAATGGAATTTCATTTTTCTTTATAATTTTGTATGTTTGTCAAAAATTTCATTTGATACGAAAATACCTATTATGTCTTTTTTTGTCACAAACGTTTCATGGCTTCTTCAAAATATCCTGCCAAAGTTTCATAAAAATCTGTCCAGTGATTTAGGAATGCAAAGGGAACAAGCACATCAACTTTTATTTTTATTTTTATAGACACAATAGTAGGTGCTATCCGTGCTGAATTATAAAAATCTAGTAACCAATATAACCTATTTCACCCTGGAATAGTGTAGCTTCCCAACAGTGAAAGAATTTTTCAAATCGGTTCTGTAGTTTCGGAGTCTATTTAATTAAATCAAACCTTGTCTAATATATAAAATTCTCGTGTCGCGGTGTTTGTGGTTAAACTCCTCCGAAACGGCTTGACCGATTCTCATGAAATTTTGTGAGCAGATTGAGTAGGTCTGAGAATCGGCCAACATCTATTTTTCATACCCCTATTAAGTTTTTTTTAACTACGCGCGAACGGATTCGCGGGCGATAGCTAGTCTCTATATAATATTAGTAAATATGTAACTTGTGATTTTAAATACTTGTTCTATTTATTCATTGATTATCCTTCTTATAAACATGTATGTGTGTATATTTAAATACAGTTAGACATTTGTGTCCGAGAAATCGATTTAAATTGTATAGAAGCGTAGCCAATCGATCTATTAATCGATACGCTACTTGCTAACGAAATCACTCCTAAGCTACCGTTTATATATATAGATGTATAAAATGTGCGCCGTTATTTATAGTGAATTTCCACTGCCGAACAACCCAAATAAAACTCAACAAAAACATATTTTTGTCTTTGTTTCTTAAAAGACTACGTGAAGGATGAGATTATGTTTTTTGTTCGAGTATCAGCAGTGGTAATCCACTTCTTATTTATAACTAATATTATAAATGCGAATGTTTAGATGCATGTTTGTTTGAAGGTACCTTGGGAACGGCTTAACAGTTCTTGACGAAATTTGGCACAGATGTAGAACATAGTTGGGAAAACATATAAGAACATAGCGCGGACGGAGTCAGCGACAGCTAGTGTTTTATAAAATCTGTGTTAGCCTATAACACGTGAGTGGTATAAGGACAGGGAGATGAAAGCTATAAGAGGTTATTATTATTATTTTCATTAGTATTAAATAATTACAAGATGGAATGTAACATGAGTACTAAAACATATCTATTTTACTTGTTTTAAGAAAACATCTATGTACATATTAACATCCTTTACATATTTCTATCAACATTATATTTGCCAAGTTTAACAAATATGTTTAGTTAAATTGCCTTGCAACGGTAAGTATTGTTTGTAATCTTTGTTGTCTTAGTGTCTGCATACGTTTGTTACTCAGTTTGGTGAAAATTGAAGTGTAAAATCAACACGTATTTATATGAAAGGTTATCTTATTGTAGAGTAGTAAAATTGTTTTCAATATTTTTTTATTTCACTATGCCTACCTATAATGTTTTAAGTTAGCAAATTTAAACGAAAACTTGTTAATGTACGGGTATAAGGTATTTACTTGTATGTTTATAGCTAGTATGTTTGTTAAATTATGCTTTCATAAACCACTGGATATTTTTATGAAACTAATTAATGTCCGGAGGACTTCAGCGGACATTTGTGGTTAAAAAACCTAAGTAAAATTAAATATTCAAGCTATACTGTAATTATTATCATAATTGTTTGTGTTGTTCTTCAGAGTGTGATTTTTAATTCCTTTGAAACGTAAGTAGCTTAAGAAGGCAGGTGTTGTTTATAATTTCTTGTAACATGTCACACCGAACATTCTTACCTATCCCGCGAATTCGCATCGCATACATGAAACGCGATCCCCGTCCGTAAGTCAGTACAGTCGCATGCGTTGACATCGAGGAAGGAAATAGTTTTTTATTTAAGTTTTCTATATTTTATTGTTGATTGATGTGATGGATTTTTGATTCGAACGGTTGAATAAATTCAAGGTCGGCGGGTAGAAAATAATAGCTGAATTTTTGGACCTTCTAATGAGTTGACTAGTCGCGTTTCCTGCCGCTGCGCTATAGTAAGATCCTATATGTCATAAGTGTTTTTTTTAATAAAATATAGCTTTAGTTAATAAATTAATCTATCAAATGCAAAAATCGTTATTAGCATTAGAGATATAGTTTTCGAAATTAAAACCTTTCAAAAAGTTTTCAAACATACAGATACTTCCGTGTTGTAAGCTTGCTAAATGAAGGAATGTTCTTCATTAGCATATATGTTTGATTTCTTTTGTTTTAATTGAAAGTAATAATTTTTAAATTTAAGTAAATACTGTTTAATGTGACTGTACCAATGCATTTGTGCGGCACACGAGTGATTAATGGGAAAGATCCCGTTGTTTGCAGGTCGTGAGAAGAGGCTAGCTTTCCACAGACACGAGAAAACTTATGCCTTGTCTACCCTTTACAGGTACTATAGGGTTTCATTTAAAAATACCATTTAATTGAAAATGTATCTTGATGCAACAAGTTTAGTTTTATTTTAATTTAACTTACCAACGGCACGTAGGTATAGACTGGTAATAGGAGTGCATAAAATTAATGAGTTTATGCATACATATACAGTAATATATATGTATTTTTTATATTGAACATTTATAGAACATTAGCAAAAATCATAATTCATGAGAAAGGTTTGGCAATTTAATGTATGACAATAACATTTTTAGTGTATAAAATAATTTTACTAATGTTATAAATGTGAATGTTTAGATGTATGGATGGATTCTTGTTAAAGTTTAGTACCTCGAGAACAGTTGCAGTCTAAAAAGACACATATTAATAATTAAGTTTTTTTATATTTCGGCGTAGACGGAGTCGCGAGCTACAACTATTATAACCTAATTTAACTAAATAGTGATTTCTCGTAGTTTATAATTGATAATATAATTGTATAACTTGCACGTTAATATATCGTAAACATTGTATTTGATATCTTGCTTGTTTTGTTAACATGTTACTCGTTACATATAAGATAATTTCCTATTGTTCAAAGTTGATTAACATTCTAATAGTTCTTTGCTTGTTATATGTCGTTGTAATTAGAGCATATTCAATTTGTACCTATTCAATATTAAACCTGTAAAAAACTTGAGAGGTGTCAAGGGACACCCGGATGGAACGAAGTTCCTTTCGATTAATTAGTGAAGGAACCAATGTTTATTCTATGAACTTAAGTCATCACAAGAAGTACATTTTATTTCTATGAATTTTCGTTATATATTGTCACGTCGTTGCCATGGTGAAGTAGCGCTCATTCGTCGTTAACATACTTACTATAGCAAAAAGTGTCGTGACAACTTTTCGTAAGAATTTTTTCCGTCTAGCCCCCTTTGACAACGCGCGATAAGGAACTTCGTTCCAAAAAACGGCAAAAGATTAGTAATTGGTTTCTGAGACCAAAATCCTTGTATAAATTATCTTTGTTTTGTCAAAGATAATCAGATGGATGACGACATGTTTTATACATATTTTGGGTCTCAGAAACCAACAATAAATGACGTTGCGTAAAAACGTGTGATATTTTCATATTTTTGTTCGCACATTGGTGTACGATATTGGTTATTTGTTTGTCTATATTAAACTAAAACTAAACAATTGTAAAAGAAACTAAGAAAACTAACTAAGTAAGCGAAAATAAGCAATAAGTGAAAATATCTATTTAATTTTCATTTTTTCGATGGTTCCTACGAATAAGGGTCAATGTGTAGATTGACAACTTTACAGGAGAGGCTCTCAAAGTTTCAACCATATAGGAAAAGATGCCGCATATTCCCTTTTACTTCAGCAAAATAACACGTTTACATCCGTAAATGTGTATTTGTATTTAGTGCATGTTGTTAACTAGACTAAGACGTAAAAAAGTTAAAATCATCAATTTGTTACTTTGGCCCTTATACATAGGACCCATCGATTTATATAATGTTGCAATTTTTGAGAAATTGTAAGGAAAAACTGAAGTTGTATGTAATTATGTAGTTGTATATTGTATGTGAATATTTTGTAATTCAAAAGCGTTAAAAAACTTTCCCTTTGTTTACAAATTTTTAGTTTTGGTTTGGATTAGACTGTACTAGGTTGCTAGGAACGTTTTCAATGTTTGTCAACTGGCGTTTGATGTCGCACGCCGCGATTTCCGCACCGGCTCGCTGTGGCGGCAGTTAAAATTATTTATACCCCAGCCGGCGTACGGAATAACTTTCACCGCCTTTTGCTTGACTATTTTGTAAACATGCTAACAAACGAAAACTTGCATATTGTACCTTATTATTTAATGAGCATCGAAAGAAAACATTTTGGCAATAATTTAATTTACAACGAACTTAATATTACCTACTTCGTTTTACAAAGAAATTCATCTATAACAACAGATGAAGTTGTCCAGTTTTAAAACTACCACTCTCGAAGTAAGTTAAATTTGACCAATAAATAAAAAAAGTGGTTTAAATCAATTTGAAATGTTGCAATGTATTAAAGGGAATTGTTAAGAACCGTGACTCGATGTTTCGTAGACCATTACACTGTCATCGTAATATTAAGTGCAAATGAAAACACGCAACAAGTTTCTGTTATGTTATTTTGTGCAATAAAGTAATAATTATTAAATACTTGTTGTCGCCCTTGACTCCGTCCGGGCGGAATTAAAAAAAAAAATAAGTAGCCTATGTGTTCTTCCAGACTATGCTCTACATCAATGCCAAATTTCATCGAGACCCGTTGAGTCGTTCAGGAGATACCTTCAAACATCCTTCCAATCATCTAAACATTTGCATTTATAATATTAGTAATTATTAAATATTCATATCAACATTTAATATAGTCGTGATTATCGATAAGTATGATAATGTATTAATTAATTATTATAATAAGTATAATTTATTGTCTAACTAGCTGTTGCCCGCGACTCCGTCCGCGAGGAAATAAAAAAAATTGTAGCTTATGTGGTCGTCCAGACTACAATATATATGCTAAAGCGAGAGCCGTTGAACCGTTCTAGTGATACATTCTAATAAACATCCATACATCCAAACATTCGCATTTATAATATAAGTAAGATTAATATACAAAGTAGATAGTTGACTGGATTGTCCAATACAATTATCGATAGTAACTTTTAAAAAATTACTGTGGTTTTAAATTTTAGGGCCTAGCACGAAAATTTGTGAAAATCACCTTCGGATCACTATCAATTATGTCAAAATTAGTATGAGATTTTTGGTATATTTTACGCAGCACAAATTTTGTCGATGGCAATTCTCACAAATGTTCGTGTTAGGTGTACAGTTTTTTGCATTACTTGGAATGACGTCAGCGGTTATTCTAAACCGATGCAACTTACTCAGAGCCAAGAAAATAATTTATTATTGTACACAAGTAACTTGCTTGCATAGGAAATTCAACATAAAATTGGTTGTTTTATTCAAAAATTACGCGAGAATTGAATTAATTTTGTATTAGTAAAATGTGTTAATTACCAGGTCGACATAAATTTAAAGAGTCAACCGCACAACCCGCAAGATAATCAAAGCTATAATGAAAACGAGTTCCAAGCCCGTTCACCTATAGTTGGCCACTTTTATTTAGCTAAAATTAAACTTTAATATACCTGAGATCTTTAACTTTGGAAATTATTCAGATGACGTTAAACATTAGTATTAAAATTTAAGATTTTTGTAACTGAATTGTCAGTAAGTTCAATATAATTTAGATGGATGTATGAATTTTTGTTACCATGTAACTTTAAAACGGCTGAAAGCAATGAAATTTGAAGTGGGATAGGTTACATTCTGAAAGAGTTTTTTTTTTGAGAAACTGACCTACCTCAGTTTTTAAAAAATGTATGATATTGACGACTATCTATGATATTATAAAAAATACAGACACTAATTAAATACGTTTTTTATCCGTTTCTTAACCTTAAATATGTATCACAAAATCTGCTACCAGTATAAATATTGTGTTATATATCGATATGTTAGTTAAAATTAAATCATCAACCTGCCCTTATCCCTATGGAGGGTCGGCACAGTATGTACTACTCCTCCATACATCTCTATCAGCCGTCATATCTGAATTTACCCCCTTCTTACGCATATCCTCTTTCACACAATCCATCCATACTTTCTTTGGTTTTCTTTGAAATAGACTGAAAAAAAAACACTGTCAAGTTTTTTATAGTTAGGCCCTAATATGTTTTCGTATTATGTGTCGGCAGATGAAAACTCACGGATAGTGAAATAGTTAAGCTATTAGATAGATAAACATCTTATGAGATCATAGATGAAAACTTTAAAGGGGCACTAAATAACTAGTGTTGTCATATTCACAAAAAGACCCACAGACACGTGTCTGAATTTGTCGCCAACGTAATAATAAATTGTAGCTAATTACGCCGAGATTTCATTGCTCAGCTTCCTTTAAAGCTCAAGTGAATACATGTTTCTAATAATAGTTCAAAGAAGCATATTTTACGGTTACAGGACAAATGTAGGCAGATGTTAATGTTGACGCTTGGTTGCTTTCAAACGGAGCCGAACGAATCATTTTACTAAGAATTTCAATACAGTTTTTTGTGTTCGAAATGTATCAGTTTGTCAAACATCCGAAATTCTATTGAAGTTTATTACGATATATATGAAAGGGAATTAGGGATGTTCTTTTTATCGATGCAGATTATTTGTGATAGGTTTGTTTACGGATTTAACAGTTGAATAGTAGATATACGAGTGCTTAAGTTTGGTATTTTTTTTAAGGATTTGATGTCTTATAAGATGTTCAACGTTTTTATATGTGTGTTTTGTTTTGTGATGTACCAGTAAGTTTTAGGATAGAAAATGATATTTTACAATCTCAAATGTGATTGAGAGATAGATAGATAAATATCAATCTTACTAATATTATAAATACGAATGTTTGGATGGATGGATGGATGTTTGTTTGAAAGTGTTTTCGGAACGGCTGAACCGATCTTGATGATATTTGGTACAGATGTAGAACATAGTCTGGAAGAACACATAGGGTACTTATTATATTTTTTTTAATCCCGCGCGGACGGAGTCAAAGGCAAAGACTAGTCTTTATATATTTTAAATAATATTTAAAATAAAAAAAATTATAAAACATAGTCACTTCTACACACACCTGTCTTAAATTATTGTTATCTAATTTTTTCAAAGAGTATAAGCGAAAGGGCAATATGTTTTTGTTCTTGTGCACCAGTGGAAACTCACAGTTGATCAGCTTAATGACAACTGCAGTCAGCTGTGCGTAAACAGAGAATGTAAAGACATAATTATCTTTACTGACGAAAGCCTATGATAACAACCGACTCAACGTTACTTGTGTGATTAAAGGCAACGACACACTACTGTTATTTTTTAAATAAGGCGATTTTTTTAATTACCCTTGTATTTTTACTCTTTACTATAAAACGAAGTATTGTCATTTCACGGTAACCATTCATTAAAATATTTTAAGTTTACTTTAAGTTATAGTATAGGTGGCAGGATACTTATAAGGCAATATTATGTAGATACATCCTAATTCGGTGAGAGTAGAGCCTTCAAGTATTTGTAGCCCTTTGCTACGGTTTCTGTTTATTTCTACTAGTATGAAATTCTTATAAAACACAAGTGCTATTTATAAAGTTTATTTGTAACAAACGAGATTGACAAGTCTATTATATTTATAAAACAATAAATATTTTTGTAGACTGGGTTATTATTTTTATGTTACAGTAGCGATTCTTCTTGACTTCTTACTTATAGGGGTTCGGTTTTTTTTTTTCGTTTTTTTACACATCCTTTAACAGATATAGAGTTTCTAAAGCGGTAAGGGACATGCTGTATAGTACATTTTGTATTACTACAAATATATTATGTAGTAGAATTGATGACAATCCGTAACAAACTAATAATAATAACCATGGATACATTTAGAATTTAAACTCATTATAAGTTAGTGTAGTTAGTACAGGGATAAAAAAATCTAGCAATGTAATTTTAAATTCGCACCTTCTTTAACATATTAAGAAGAACAATGCTCTAAGATTAAAAACATAATTGTCATTCCATTCTAGTCGCATTGTTAAGGTTTCCTACCTGATTACATGACACCCTTTTAGTTTTCTAACTAACTAACATGACTTTTAGTTTTCTAACTAAATAACTAATAACAATTAGTTCTAACTCATGCTAAGATTATTAGCAAAATATTTAATTCACTGGTCATTGACATAATTTGATTGATCCAATAAGCTTGAAAATACTATTATAAAAGCATTATTAATTTTAAAACACGAATATCTAATTCCAATCTATTAAAATAATGAATTTAATATTTCTAACATTACGAATAAATAATTAGGTTATAATAATAATAATCTATTTATACTGAGAAAATAAATATTAATGTAAAATTTTACAGTAATTAACATGTGATCGTTTGTTTCAATGTTATGTGGCATCACCTTAATTCTTTCGAAACAATTAGGCAGGTATAGCAACAGGAAGTGATCTATCACTCGCTTCACGCTAATTACATTAAAAGGCATTGTATTCTAAAATAGATTAAAAGGTAAGCGGCTAATTGAAATGCATATAACAAGATATGAGTCAAGATTAACATTTTACTAGAATACAATTAGGTTATTGAATTTAATTGACTTTGAAGATTATAATACTGGTTTCTTTAACATTCACACATGAATATTTGATGTAAGGGATAAAGTGTTGTAATATAGGTGAATTAACGTAGGTTTCTGAGATCTAAATCTCTGTATAAAATATATCGTCATCCTTGTCATTATCTTTGACAAAATAGAGATAAGTATACGTTTTAAACGATGATTTTGGTATAAGGAACCCAATGTTTAGTTTTATAATTTTTAAGTGTAAGATTTCGAGACATTTAAAAGATGTGAAACAATAATCTTGGTATTAATTACGTCAAAGAAACGGTGTAAAAAAATTGTAAAAAACAATAAGATTAAAAGTAAATATTGTAAATAACTTTGAATATTTTTCTTTCGCAATCTAATATATAAAATTCTAGTGTCACAGTTTTCGTTCCCGTACTCCTCCGAAACGGCTTGACCGATTCTCATGAAATTTTGTGAGTATATTCAGTAGGTCTGAGAATCGGCCCACATCTATTTTTCATTTTTTTTTAACTGCGCGCGGACGGAGTCGCGTGCGACAGCTAGTATCTTTATAAAGTCTATTCTGTTTC
Source organism: Papilio machaon (assembly GCF_912999745.1). Lineage (NCBI taxonomy): Eukaryota > Metazoa > Arthropoda > Insecta > Lepidoptera > Papilionidae > Papilio > Papilio machaon. The sequence continues at coordinate 3,219,626 of NC_060010.1, forward strand.
ATTATCATATCAATACCGGTTGCATTTCCCATCTCCCCTTAATCGTGCAGAGTCTGCAAATATGGCAACATTCATTTGTCAGTGTTGCTATATCGCGCCGCGCAGACTTTCCCCTAACAATAAACTACACCAGCGCTTGACGCTAAGTAGGGTGTTACCGGGGTTTTAATTTGTTCAGAACAGAATCATTACTTATGTAATGTGGGGTGGGTTGTTGACATCGATGCGACCGCAACATGCAACTGTATTTTTACTCGTCTATTTATTGGTAACTAGCTTTTACTCGCGACTCCGTCCGCGCGGAATAAAAAATAGAAAACGGGGCAAAAATTATCCTATGTCCGTTTCCTGGTTCTAAGCTACCTGCCCACCAATTTTCAGTCAAATCGATTCAGCTGTTCTTGAGTTATAAATAGTGTAACACACGACTTTCTTTTATATATATAGATTTAAATAAGGTGTGCTTAAAATGTAACCAAAATTATCTTTAGATCAGTGTCAATTTTTATAATAAGAAAGCAACTGAAAATTGTCGAGGGTGCACGATTTTTGTTTTCTAACCCAAAGGTTGAAAACCACTATTCTCTACGTAAGTATTAGAATTATTTACACGCTCTTAAAGTGATACTCTCGTTTTACTAATATTATATGGATGAATGGATGGATTCAAGGTATCTCCAGAACGGTTGCATGGAACTCGTTGAAATTTGACATAGATGTGGAATATAGTATGGAAGAACACACAGTATTTTTTTAAGTCCACACGGACGGTTTCGCGGGCGACAGCTAGTTTAATTAAAGACACTGACCCCTAACGATTATGCTAATATTCTTATCTAGATTAAATCTTATCCGGTAATTAATAGTGTTGTATAAAACTTATGTCTTCTATTAACACCTACCATTTAGTAGATTTCATCTCAGTGATAGTGTTATGAATAAATTTAAATTATTGTTTGCAATGAAATAAATAAATGTTATTTACTAATCATACTTATAAGATACTAGCTGTCGCCCGTGACTATGTCCGTGCGGAATTAAAAATAAATTTTATTAATAGCATATGTGTTCTTCCAGACTGCTCCACATTTATGCCAAATTTCATCAAGATCCCTTGAGCCGTTCTAGAGATACCTTCAAACAAACATCCATCCATGTAAACATTCGCATTTATAATATTAGTAAGAAAATATGTTGTTACTAACAAAATATAAACGCAAGTTTTAAATAAACTACCTTTATTTTATTTGATTATTATTTATAGTGGAACAATATATTTGTTGTACGTTTCTATAATTTTATATGAATCTGATTTTTATACTTTATTTAAAATAAATATAGGGTGTCTCAGTAAGAGTGCACTTTTTAAAATTGGAATAATTTTTTTTTCGTGCAAGTGGCGAGTCTGAAACTTTACAGTTGTCACCTCTGTTTATTCCGATTATTAAAAAAGGTGCGCTTTTCGAAAGAACAACGCGTTATAATTGTGAAAACTTATTACAAAAATGGGAAAAATTACAGCCGAGAAAGTGCACCTAATGCGTCAACCATTCGAAGAGTGATCAAAAAATTGATATGGTAATAAGAATCCTTTGCGCAACGTACCGGTCGGTCTCTGAAAACATTGCTGCTGTAAACGAGAGTGTCGCCGAAAATCCGAAAACATCAATACAACATCGTTCCCAACAACTTAAAATTTCACAATTTTTCGAAAAAAGTCATTTTCTCCGATGATCCATATGGATCCATGAATGGCTTAGTGAATACACAAAATTGTCGAATTTGGGACTCATAAAATTCTCATGCAATCCATGAGAAACAAATGCACCCCACAACGAGTAACTGTCTGGTGCAGATTTTGGTCAGGCGGCGTGATTGGACCTTACTTTTTTGAAAATGAGGCCGAAATTGCAGTGACTGTGAACGGCATTCGTTACAGGAATATGATTACGGACTCCTTGTGGCCTCAACTGAACGGTATGAATCTGGACAACATGTGGTTTCAGCAGGACGGCGCAACCAAATCCAACGCGTCATCGGTGATATACAGCCACATATCTGTGCAAAAGTCATGGAAAAATTCATGAAAAGAGTAATGGCCTGTCATCGGAGCCGTGGGGGTCATTTGCCAGATTTTTAATTCCATACTTAATCGGAACATGTCTTCTTTACAATACAATAAAAATATCACAACTCTGTCATAAAATACTTGTTTTTATTTTAAAATGAAAAAGTGCACTCTTACTGAGACACCCTTTATAATCAAAAACGATTTTTTAACCCGATTCCAAAATATTTTATTCATCGTTCTATAAAAATCTGGTATAAATTTTTTAACAATAAATGAGTTTTAGAAAATTTACTAGCAGAAAGATTAAACTTCATTTCCTATATTTAATTAGAAGGTTACCATAATTAGTAGGTATTTCTAAATTCAATTTAATTGCAAAATATAGGAAGGAAACTATATCTTAGAATGTCGTTTTATCTTAATGAAGTGAACATTTGTAGACGAATCGTTGACCATCAGGTTTGATAGCGTGCGAGTTGCGTGCAAGTCTAGGCCACGTCCGGGAAACTAAGATTGTGATCAACGATTATTATTAGAGATTATTAATACTATTGAAATTGTTCATAGCAATATTTTTGTATACTTTACGTCAAAATTGATAAGTACACTTTTAAATTTTTTTTTTCCAAAATATTTTTTTGTTTTTTCGAGTTAATTTATTTTTACTAAAAATATTACTTTGAAAAAATATGTATGAGTATTTACTATAATTTTTTTTTATAAAATTTCAATACTTCATACTCCGGGTAAATTAAGGAATTGAAATGAAAATGACCTAAATAAATGAATAATAATTATTTTAGGCGGTGAGAATTTTTTTTTTACATTTTAGTTACATAAAAAATCTGAATTGCCATTATTTCCAAATTGTATAACTGTAATATTGTGGCGATGGGAAACTAAGGTTAAATTCCTTTAAAACATGTGATATACTTTTAATTTCCTTAGCCATGTGTGAGTCAATAAATGGGTTAAATCCCCCCCTATCTTTCGTATCCAGGGCCAGGGGTACACAAACTTCACACATGTTACCTCGCTTTGAGCGAGATTGCGTCCAATTCAATTTGGTTAACGTAATATTTTATACTAAACGTGGAACAAAATCATTTATAAAGGCGTTACAAAACATTTACATGTTGATGAGGTTAGGGTTGGCACTAAGAAGTATGTTTCACTATTTTTTAACACGTTTCATGCAACTGTGATTTTTTCATATGAAGATGAACTCGTCAAGAGAGTCAGTGGCATTGGAAGGGTTAATATACTTTTCTATTTTATTATGTTTCCTAATTAGAATGAAATAAATTATGACTAATATTATGATAAGAATGTGGAACAAATATGATTTTCACGTTTAAGTGATGAAGGAATTAAGGAAAGGTAGACATGTCGATAAAAAGTCCCATTTTCAAACATTGTAATAGGAATTCTTTGTATTTACTTAAGATAATGCTTCCTTTTGGGAATACCTTAGTTAGTAACTATTGCGTTGAAAAAAAAAGAAAACAGAAGTGCATAATTTAGTTCAGAATTTTAATTTGTAAATCATTGGATGTGGCAACCCTATTATAGCCTAAGGGCTAGTGCACATTGGCTGACTAATTTGGTGATGTAATACAAGTCGCTTCACTCTTTACCCTGCCTATTACGTTATTGAACTATTGTAGTGCCGTCAAGTGAGTTGTCGATAAAAATAATATATTCTTTTGGGTTAATTAAATACATCCGCCTGCTTTTAAAATTGAAAAATGAAATGATAGATCATCTATACGAGATTATAAGATAGTAGGACCATCTTTAGACATAATGATGAATGAAACAAATAAGTGAATTAAAAAAAAATATTTCTTCTTAATTAAATTCCTTAATCGCCATTCTTATTTTACCGAGTTCCATAAAATGTAGAGCCTTAATTTAAAATGTTTTTTTAAACACCGGAATTAAATAAAATATCTAAGAATTTAATGCTTTATTATTCTCATATCGATAATATTTCATTTGAACGGTGTCACATCACTAGCTATATGAATATTTAATTTCACCCCTTTCGGCGTGTTGTTTATTTATTAGTCGTATATTTCATAGCCCCGGGCCGAATTTGCATACGTTACCTCGTGTACTTGGGGTTGCAACGTACCATGCGTCAATGTACATAGATAAACATGAAATGATTGCTTTTTTACATCGCCATCTGTGGTTACTGAGATAAAATATTACGACGTTTTTATCTGTTGACAGTTGACAAAAAACATCCTTGTGATTTTGTTCTCAAATGGGGTGACGAAAAAAATACTACAATCTAGTCTATAATATTGATTTTGCTATTATTACCAGTATTTCTTAATTCGAAGCTTAGCTAACTTTTCAGTTTGTAGTCCACAGTTAGAACACCATAAATACTAGTAGTATACGGGTGTCACTCATTTATTCGACCCATTCCACATCCTGTTCTTTTCCTCACTGGATGGTTTTTGTAACACTTAGTACTCTTTCATATATCTCTTTCAGCCGTCAGATCTAAATTCCCTTCCTTCTTATGTGTATCCTCTTTCACACAATCTTTATGCGGCCTTTATCTACCTTAGTAGCATTCACATTTATTCTCATTACTTTTTGTTTATTTGCCCTCCATCACCACATAACATATCCATACCACGCTAACCAATATACTCAACCAATATAGCTACAAAATTATAATCGACATATAACATATTGCATCAAGTTCTCAGTATTTAAAAGGTCATCACGTTAACTGTATATCGGCTTCAAAATGTTCTGGGAAATAATTTTAAATGTAGGACATTTATGTGCAGTATTTGATGAAATAAGCTGATGTTGATATAAATTTTTATAAACAAAATTTAATGCTTAGACAATTGCTTATGTTTCCATACAATGTAACATAATAGAGTATTACTTGTTTTTGATTTAGTTCTCTGAAGTAGGTTTTGTGGAGTAGACGGAATCTATTCAGAAGACAACATTGTCAAACCAAATATATCTTACAGTGAAATTTCACTGCCGTAACACATTTATTATTACATCACATTGTTGTCTCTTTTCTTTTCAAATAGAATGAGAGGGATAACGGTATGTTTCTATACTTGGACTGTCATCAATTACTTATTTTCGTAGCCAGAACAGAAATATAAAAACCCTGGCCATATTGTGAAAAAAGTGTAACAATTTTTTTTCTCTTATATTAGAGAGTGATGTAACGAAGATAATAGAGGAACCCCAATTACAGAATTCTTATATTTCTGGTTATGCTATAGTTGTTTTAATGATTTACAATAATGTACTGATTAGTGTTAGAATAAAAACGGTACCCGTACGTGGTCAAACAAGACTTTGTAATTTCGATCACTAAGATGTTCGGTAGTTTTTAATAAGATAAATGCCGAAAGCGCATAACTGTGAAGCTGTCAAAGGCTGGGCATTTAGACGCGGGATAATTAAAAAGGAGGTTGGAACGCTATTGGACGTGTAAAAAGTGGAAACGACGTTTCTTAATGGGCGGCGCGCGAGTGGTTGCTTGACGAGAAAAAAGTAATTGGACGACCATCCAGCCAATGTTAAACATGAGATATCGGTTTAATACGTTATAATTAAATTTAATTCTTTGTAATTAAATTTCCGAACATGTGAACTCGGGAAAGAAAATATCGATATATTCTTACCCGAACATACTTTGTACAGCCCTAGTCCTAAGTGACATTACTTTATTATTTTTTTTTGTTAAAAATTAGACTGAATTTCTTTTTTTGTTATGCGATCTTTAATGTTAAAAAGTAAATAAAAATGGAAGACAGAAAATGATATTAAATAGTTTTAAGACAAATTTTAGCCTTTTTCCCCTTACCACCATTCTAATAATGAAAAGATGGCAGTGGATGTAGATTTAGCAGGTGATGGAAAAAATCCTTTTTCATCATCATTATCATCAGCTCACTACCCTACCCTAAGTTAGGGGTGACTAGGCCTTAGTCAACCACGCTGACCCAGTGCAGGTTAGTGGACTTCACACATATCTTTGAATTTCGTTTCAGATATGTGCAGGTTGCATCACGATGTTGTCCTTCACCGTTAGAACGTCGGATAAATTTACATATGTAAATTGAAAAACACATTGGTACATGGCGGGATTCGAACCCTGGACCTGCAGATTACAAGTTAAGTGCTCATCCTTGAGCAACTGACGCTTAGAAATTGGCTCAAATTTTTAAAATTTTCACAATCTATGTTTTGCTTATTTAATTGAATAGGTATACAATATTTTGCTAAGGTCAGATATTACTAGTTCTGGGCACTATGTTTTGTAGAATGGTCGTCTCATATTCCTTAGTTACATATTAATTTACAATTTCGTTAATGTAATGTACCGTGAGCCACAATACATGGACTGTTCCCACGGCGATTCTCGGAAGTTTATGAAATTATGTGCTAACAAAAAACAACTGAGAACCCCGGGAATACGGGTAGCAATTGTCATGTACTTTAACTATATTGTTTGGTTTATGATATTGGGCTTTATTAGTTAACTTGATTGAAATTTAATATATTCGAAAAAAATTAAAGCAAAAGTTTGATGCTTTATCTTTGGTTTCTGAAATCAATAAAATATCTTGTTATTTCTGTTTTTTCAAAGATAATGTGAGGGATGACGATATGTTTTATACAGGGATTTTAGTCTCAGAAACCAACGATTATTGATTTAATTATAACATAGTATGTTGTAATAAGTTAAAGAGAATAAACCTTATTGCGGAATTCTTATTTTGTACTATGATTTGAAACGTACTTTTTGTTTTTGTAAAAGACCCAAAACTGAACATCCTGTTTATAAATTACTCTGTGCTTTTTATAAACAAAAAATGATAATCAAAATGTCGTCATCATTACGTATCTTTTTACGTGGTCTTCGTCTACCGAAATACATTTTCATAAACATACTGTTATTCTCCATTTTTTTTTGTTAAAAAGAATGAAAGGGATAGCGATACGATTGTGGTGTTGTTTACAAAAAGACGTTTTTCTAATGCTTTTAAGTATTAAAAGGGGAGTCAACGCAGTGAAAAATGCAATCATTTTAACAGTGAATTTAGTGGCGAGAAAATCTCAACGCGTTGTTAGATGGTATATTTTTTTTCTTAGAATAACAATCTACGATTTGTATAAAATATGTCAATAAAAATATAAGATTGTGTTTTTAAGCCTAAGATTTGAATTTTAGATTCTATCCCATACTATATTTCTTTGATCGTTCAAAGGAGCGTCGGTGGCTCGGGGATAATCACTTGAATTGTAATCTGCAGGTTCTGAGTTCCAATCCTGCCATGTACCAATGTGTTTATCGATTTTTGATTTACATATGAACATTTATCCGACATTCTTACGGTAAGTGGTTGACTATGGCCTAGTCACCCCTAATCTAGGATAGGCTCGGAGCCTCTAAGTGGAGACGTATAGTTATGTGATATATATTAGGTCCTTACATATGAAATTGGCGTTTTTCGTACTGGCCACTTTAATCACGAATTTCTCCTCTTTGGTAAGGAATTCCAAATTCAAATTTGTACAGCTATAGACTCATGTATCTGTGGTTCGATGACCGTCATTCGTTTGTTTTTTTTCTTCTGTTTTTTTCTGTTTGCGTCACTCATTTTACAAAATGGAAAACTAAAAATATCGCATTATTTACGAGTACGAGTTCCACGGTGGCACTAGTGCTGCGGAAACGACTCGAAGGGTGAATGATGTGTATGGCGGTCGTGTTGCAAAAGAAAACACAGTTCGTTTTTGGTTCAACGTTTTCGTTCTGGAAATTTCGATCTGCAAAACAAGCCCCGTGGACGGCCTGAGACTCAAGTTGATAATGAAGAGTTGAAGGCTATTTTGGAAGCGGATCCATCGCAAACCACGTCCGAGTTAGCTGCAGGCTGCGATGTTAGTGATAAAACTGTTTTAATTCACTTGAAGCAAATTGGGAAGATTAAAAAGCTTGAAAGGTGGGTACCTCACGAATTGACTGAAGCAAACCGGCAAACGCGCGTCGACTGTTGCGTTACATTACTAAACCGGCACAATAATGAAGGTATTTTAAACCGAATCATTACCTGTGATGAAAAATGGGTTCTTTACGATAATCGGAAGCGCTCAGCGCAATGGTTGGATCCTGGCCAGCCAGCCAAATCCTGCCCCAAGCGAAAATTAACCCCAAAAAAGTTACTTGTAAGCGTTTGGTGGACTAGTGCCGGTATTGTTCATTACAGTTTTCTCAAATCTGGCCAGACTATTACGGCTGATGTCTATTGTCAGCAATTGCAAACCATGATGGAAAAGCTATCGGCTAAACAACCTAGGCTGGTCAATCGCTCTACGCCACTGCTGCTTCACGACAACGCTAGACCACACACTGCGTAACAGACGGCTACTAAATTAGAAGAGCTTCAATTGGAAAGTCTAAGACATCCTCCGTACTCCCCGGACCTTGCTCCAACAGATTACCATTTTTTTCGAAATTTGGATAACTTCTTGCAAGGGAAAAAATTCAACTCCGATGGGGCAGTCCAAATCGTCTTCAAAGATTTTATTGATTCCCGTCCGACTGGTTTTTTTAGTAAAGGGATCAATGAACTACCTATGAGATGGCAAAAGTGCATAGAAAATAATGGTTCATACTTTGATTAATTAAATATATTATATTAAAAAATATTCGACTTTTTTCCTCCCATACAAAACGCCAATTTCATATGTAAGGACCTAATATAACAGTAAAGAAAAGTTCAAAAGAAGTTTCGATTACCAAATGTTATTTATGAATAACAACAGCAATTTGTTGCGGTGCTCATCAAATGAACCACGAGTATCATAACCGCAGAGTCGAACCGGGTTGCCGCATTGCTCTCACAATCATGGCTTACCACAATGCGGTCATAGAGCCCCTAACTCTGAGTTTCTTTAAATTTTTGCTCTAACCTCTTTGTTTCGTGGTGAATAATGATAGAATTGGAAATATAAAAATATTTTTTTTTTGGAATCTTATTGCTTAGAAACTGATTAAGATTACGAGTATATTTTGTTACCAAAGATTGAGTTTTGAGATTTGTGGTAGACAATTTTTGTCATTAAATTTTATATGGTTTCTACGATTATATGTTTGTAGTAAAAACAAGCCATACATTTTGCTCTATTCACGTTCTCGTATCCTCTTCCTTGAATGATGTGTAGCAATATTTTAAATTTCTAAACAAAATTTAAATGAAAACGCGGCAACAAAACATTCCCCCAGGCATCAAGGATTGTAAGCGCGTGGGATATTCAAGTGATTTTAATCACACTAAAACCCCGCAAAGAATGTCTCGTTATAAAAGTATCACGGGTCAGAACATCCGTAGGTATTCCACGTTTTAATTACTAAACATATTTCACACGACAAAATGTTTAAAAGAATATCAAGGGCATTAGATTTTATTTGTTGTTTTGTAAACGAAAACGTGTAAAAAGGTGGACCACCTCTGACTCTGGTAGCCGGATAATGGACGACCGCTATTAATTTTAAACGATGTCAGGGGTTGTCAACAGTTCTCGTTTGCTTTTTTTGTTTGTGTAAGGGATTCATTTTGATGGTTTTGTTGTGTGTCATTTTTATTGGAATTTATGGCGTGATTTATTAACAAAATTAGTTATAAGATTTTAAATAAAATATTATAATACTTAAAAAACAAATTAGTAGCCTTTGTGTGCTTCTAGACTATGTTCTACATCTATGCCAAATTTAAGCGTGATTCGTTTAGCTGTTCTGGAGATATATTACTTGATAACAAACGAACATCTATCCACCTAAACTTTCGCATTATAATATTAGTAAGATAGTATACGTATATTATTCATACTAAAAATGCTTTACTTTCGTAAAATATATTTATTGCTTTTCATAAGATATTTTTTTTACCACTTTATTTAAATTGTTAAATTTTTGACCAAGAAATTTGTCTTTAGACGTACGCATAATGACCAACTATATAAGATATAAAAACAATTTTTCATCAGTTATCTTTCGAAATGAAAAAATAATTAAAAACAATCTTATTTACCTTTCAACAATTATAAATTTACAATATAATTCCATTATCATTATCCTCATAAAAAAACGTCCGGATCGTCTCAAGTCTACGTGTTCGTGTTTTTGTGTCGTTTTTGGACGAGGCTACCAAAGAAGTTATTATGGAGATACCATCTCTCGCCATAATTTACTACACCCTCTATTAACGCAACCTTCTTGAGAATTTTAATACTTAATTTAACTCAATCAAGGAGCGAAGACGCTATTTAACAAAATTGCTCTTTTAAAATTTAAAAAAATTGCAATGAAGTCATTCGAGTAATTAAACGAACGGGACCACGGGAAAGATTCTAGGGATATCTATTTGCCCCCTATAAATAGATATTTTTATATTTTTTGAAATAAAATTCTATAGATGTAAAGGAAAAATCCCGTTTTAAACTTAACGCATAGTCACATTAGCAAAACCTATTTAAAGTTACTTCTCCGTGTTATCAAATCAAAGGTTCCGCAGGTATTTTCAATACCTTGTTTATTCAAAGCCTATTAGCAAATCGATTAATTTGATATCGATATCAAAATAATCGATTCAATTCGTACGCTACCTTGATACAAGAGTTTTAATTTATTCCGTAAATAATTGCTACCAGTCGTTATCTAACCATTCTATGATTCCTATAAAGCCTTGGTATGAAGCGATTAAAGGCAAACATTAGTTCTAAATAGTTCTAGATAATAAAATAGGAGTGCGCGTACTTGAGTTTATACTTAATATTTGAGTACTTGGACGTTTTAAAAGTTGGCACATGTAGTCGAAGAATTAAATTCGCTTCCCACTTTAAATCGAATATCATACCTACAGCATAATGTCACTATAAGAGCATATAGCTTAGCACGTTTGTGCGTCACACGATTCACTAAAATGGGTAGGAAATTAATGTACTTGACTGTAAATGTTTGATTCGTTCGTTTCATTAGAAATTTTATTCCCGCCTAAAGAAAATGTTGAAAATTGCAAATGTTTGTCGATTTTATTACAGTTATTATTTTAATAATGCGCACTATCAATATTAATATTGTAAAGAGGAAAGTTTTGTATTTTTGTATGTAACAAATAAACTCAAAAACTACTGGACCGATTTTAATTTTTTTTTTAAATTAGACAGCTGTATTATCACTAGGTAACATAGGCTATTATTAGGTATGTATTACTAGAATTTTCTTTTTAATTTCGCGAGACAAAGTCACAGCCAAAAGATAATCGCAAATAATTTGAGTACGCCATAATAAGTAAAATATATTTGTGTTTGTATATATTAAAATTAACGAAGAGACGACTTTAATATCAGATAACTATCAACATTTACTGCTGAAATTTATTACATTTAAATTTTTTCATTACACAACCTCTCATTAGTATAATTACATTCTCTTCTCGGAGTAAAGATAATATTAAAATATGTTGTCCGCAAAATCATTTTATCCACTTGAATTCACTGGTCACTGTCAAAAAGCTTTATTTTGTGTTGTAAATTTTTTTTTGTTAATTTGCAAAATTTTTGTGCGATAATTGCAACGAAGCTTGTACTAGGATGGTTCATAACACTCGAATGGTAGGTTAGTAACCCTCGATCACGTGATTGGATATCGCTGTATCCCAAACTATAAGCTGCTTGCTAAAAACAAAAATTTTAAGAAAAAAAATAGCCGACTTCAAAAAAAAATACAATCTCAAACAAAATGCACTCAAAAGCAACCTAAAAAAAAAACAATTTCAAACAAAATGCATTCAAAAGTAACATAAAAAAACAATTTCAAACAAAATGCACTCAAAAGTAACCTAAAAAAACCAATTTCAAACAAAATGCACTCAAAAGTAACATAAAAAAACAATTTCAAACAAAATGCACTAAAAAGAGACAAAATAATGTCATGAAAACTCTCTAAACTCTAGTAGTTAGAAGTAGGGGCTCAGTTTTCCGCAACTCCACGATAAGCGCGTATTTTGCGTGTCTCTAAACTCTAAAGAAAGTTCTCTTCCTTCTTGTAACATGTCTATATTGTATAATTATTGTTATTTCGCAGTCGGTGTCGGCCGAAGTAAATAGGTGACATTTTATATTTGAGATGTATTAGACATACTTACGTTTATGTCCCTACTTAGGCCGAAACCGACTCCAAAATAACAATAATTATACAATATAGACATGTTACAAGAAGGAAGAGAACTTTCTTTAGAGTTTAGAGACACGCAAAATACGCGCTTATCGTGGAGTTGCGGAAAACTGAGCCCCTACTTCTAACTACTAGAGTTTAGAGAGTTTTCATGACATTATTTTGTCTCTTTTTAGTGCATTTTGTTTGAAATTGTTTTTTTATGTTACTTTTGAGTGCATTTTGTTTGAAATTGGTTTTTTTAGGTTACTTTTGAGTGCATTTTGTTTGAAATTGTTTTTTTATGTTACTTTTGAATGCATTTTGTTTGAAATTGTTTTTTTTTTAGGTTACTTTTGAGTGCATTTTGTTTGAGATTGTATTTTTTTTTGAAGTCGGCTATTTTTTTTCTTAAAATTTTTGTTTTATTTCACAATTTTTAGTGAATTTGAAGTTCAATTACAAATTTCCTTAATACATATAAAGACATAAATAAGACAAATAAAGAAAAGGACTTTCCTATTTGATATGTGTGTACTTCAATTCAAAAACTAATTTAGAATGCAGCAGATAACCACTTATCCTTTAAACAATGAAATAATTATCAAAATTGGTATACAAATTGAAAATTACCGAACTAATACATCGTAGCGTGCCTTTAATTTTGTCCAGCCGCGCGCCGCACTAGCATTTTTCGAATGCGCGTAGTTATTAATTATTTAATATCTCCCAAACTATTGATCAGAATTACATAGTTTAAAAGCTAATGTAATCTGCATTTAATACTCTAGCCATAAAACATATTTATTTGGATAAGGATTCATATCGAATATAATATAATAGCGCCGTAAGCTTACGACGCTGTTTTTCGTGTGCATTTTAATCGAAGTTTGTTCACAATAACATGGTTTTTGTGAGACATCCATAGATGATAGATATATGCCACCGAAGACTGTTATTTAGCAAATTTAAGGATCTATAATTACTCCATACATCATTTTTATGTAAGTCATATAGTTTGACCTACGTAAGCCCAGAAAGCAAAATTGTGCTTTTCGTGTAGCATTTTTCGTTTCCGCGTAATTTTATTCTTACGATATCTCCTAAACTATTAGACAGAATGATATAGTTTCAATTGCAAATATAATCTACATTAAATTCTCTTGATAATGAACATGTTTATTTACATAAGGGTTAATACTGAACTCGAATAATAGCGTCGGAAATAGGGCATGAATTTAATTTATGTTTCTGAAGAAAAAAATGGTTATTGTGAGAAAACTATAAAAGATAGATATATGCTATCGCTGACTTTTATTTAGCACATTTAAAGAGCTACAATTCGCCATACATCATTTTTATGTAGGTCCTATAGTTTAGCCTACGTAAGCGCTGAAAGCAAAAATGTCCCTAATGTTCGCAACAAATTTTGAAGCTATATTCAAAATCTACTAGTCTTCTAGTTATTTAAAAAAAAAAACAAAAAAAATGGGACCCACCTGCAAGCACTTCCTTTCGATTAAAATATTTTTCATCAAAATCGGACCACCAGGGGCGGAGTTTCGCGGTAACACACATAAAAAAAAAAAAAAAAAAAAAAATACAGTCGAATTGATAACCTCCTTCTTTTTGAAGTCGGCTAAAAAGGATAGATTAATCTATTGACAGGGTTTCAATTATAGTTAGAAGTCCTCAATAAGAAATATAACACATCTTAAATTCTAATACACAACAATTAAGACGCGCGCAGGAGTTTAAACTTTTGAATGTAGACATTGAAAGCTTTAGGGATGGCACTTCAAATGCATCGGGTAGATAAAATAAACAATTCTATTGGTACATAAATATTGTGTTTCAGGTTAAATCAATGAATTTAATTACTTAGTTATAAAAATATAAAGAATAACTAGCTTTTTCCTGCTAATTTGTTCACTCAAAATTAAAGAAAAACTTTTAGTAAGTAGCCTAATATTGCTCCACGTCCATTTAGCCATTTTGTTGCCAGCTAACATCTATCAATCCATCCATCCAACTATCAAATATTAGTAAGATTACTATATGCATTTTTCGTTTACGTTTTTAGTTTTTACCCTTAAAATGTATTATTCTATTGAATCACTAAAATTACTCCTACTATAAGTGACAAGTTTGTATGCGTATGTATAAATTTAAATGTAAAATTGTAGACAGAGAAAAAAATTTAATTTTAGTTATTAAATCTGAGATTTATTAAGTGAAAGTTATATTGATAATGACTTTATTTTATTACTAGCTTCTATTTTATTTTATGGTTTTCTAATTCGCAATTGAGTTGGCACAACCCTAGATGTAAGAATAGTGCAGGCGGGCACGACGCGGTGCCGACAGCGCGTTATCGCTCTCTCGCAGTCCCAGCCGGCGACGATCTCTTGTATTGAAAGTTGCGAACCAAAATTACAACGTTTTACAATTTTAAATTGAAATTACCTTTAGAAGTATAGCCTTAGATAAACCTGAAGTGTAAACCTTTTAGTATATTTTGTATTTTATGGGAAGTGTTGGTAGTTACACAGATAGCAAAGTTGGTTAGTGTTTTTATTAAGTGTTTATTTGCTTTATATTATTAGAACTATAACTATAACTACACCCAGTTAATAGGTTCATTTAATTTTAGTAGTACTTCTACCTTTATTCGAGATTTCAACGGGGGAAACAATCTTATAGAACTTTTTGTTATCACTTCTCTTACAAAAAAAAAAAAACAGAGACAGTGAAATGTTTTAATACTAATGTTTCACCAGTGATAGTGTACGGTCACAATGTGTTATTTACAATGTAGCAAGTTTTTATCCTACTAAAAAAATTGTAATTAATAATTGAAAAACTGTTTATAAACGATATCTCGTTTTAATTATGACTTCGACTGTAGTATAAAGACATTAATCAAATCGTTTAATCATTCCGATTGCAAAACCAATAATTTAAACGAAACGTTTAATTAATATTTATCAATTAAACAAATCTTATACAAACATGAACCGTCTCGTATAAATTGAAGTTCAATTATTAATACAAGTAAGCGACGTATCAAATCCTTGCAGTGTTAAGTTAAATTAAGTATTATTAGTCAAATAGGCCTAATTTTGGTCCTCTTTCCCTTCCCCCCATTTTCTTATAAGGAGAGGATGGGTAGGGGAAGTGAATTTGAAGGAGGAGTGAATGCATAGAAGGGACAATATTCGCTTTATTCCGTCGATTAGGTAGGTAGACAACGCATCTACAATTGATGGATGTCTATGGGCAGCGATTACTTCTCTATTTCGGCGAATTAAGGTGGTCGCTCGCGCGTTTGCCATCCTATGATATAAAAAAATGCTCTTCGTTTACATAGCAACGAAATCCAATGGCGTCATTTCAATGTTCTTGTGCAGTATAATAGTTTAAGCTACGATATAATTAGGAGGAACATTGGTAACTTATTTACTGAATTTGTTTTCATCTTTCTGCATTTAAGCCCCCCTCAAATCTAGTACACTATCCATTCGTGTTTTGCCTAGACAGATCATAAAAACTCGTAAAAAACAAATGTCGGAAACGGTAAACGGAAAGTTTTTATTTACAAAGTAACGTTAAAACTGTCAAGATCGTTTTTCAATCTGCCACAACCAGGTGCTTAAACAAAAGCGCCCACGCAAATTAACTAAAAAGACCTTAGGGTGATCTTACAATAAGTGCAAGCCGATGTATGCGTCGTTAACAGCTGTAATTTAAACGGTGTTCTATGTTTAAACATGTCGGTTAATCTCAATCGATGTTTGGCGGGAATCGGATGCGAACGCATTCCGTTTAAAGCGGCTATTTTAAACATCCATTGTCAATGTTTAATTAAACACGCCCCTTAAATACAAACAATGACCTACAAATTCAACTTAAATAAACCACTGCTACTTTAACATGCATTTTATTATCAAACTAGATGTTGCTCACGACTTCGTCAGCGTGAAATTAAAAGAAAAAAACACTCTGTGTTGCTTCCGTATACTTCATCTCGGCTACTTTTCGTTAAAAGTCCCGTCAAAGCGGGACCAGCTGTTTCGGAGATTACCCGGAACAACCGCAGACAGATAGAAATATAGACAGACAGACGGACAAAAATTTTAAAAATTGCTTTTTTTTCGTAAAGAACGCAAATACATCATGTTCACAAAATATGTTATTTTGTTAATACAAATACAAATCACAATTAATTAACTGTGTGCATCCTCCGCCAAATTCTCTTCAGAGTACTAAAACAAAGAGGCAGACTCTGGAGTACGCACACTCATTAGACGAAATGTTGAATTACTTCCACTTCACGCATATCTTCTGCGTGGTGTGACTTCATTTTTCCTAGCGATTGAGAGGTATGGTGTGGCAACCCATGGTAAAAACGTAACATTTTAATAAATTAAAGTAGATTATACTAAGTATTAAATAAAAATAAAAGAACATCCTTTTAACGAACCTTATCTCCGGTAATAAACGTTTTAACCATAAAATGTACAGGATGCTTTAAAATATTTATCGTAATATTATTACGAAGGGATTTTATCTATATTACCTCGTAGCCTCGGAAATCGCAATTGATAATTACTTAGTAATTTAAACATCACATTGTTCGATCTCGGAAAATAATCGGGCTTCATACAAGACCTTAATTACCTGCCAACCCTATGGTAACCATTAATTCTGTTCACCATGATGTTAAAATTTGTTTGGACTCTTAATTTTTTTTTTCAGCCTTAAAAGAAATACAAATCTTAACTTTTGTTTAAGTTCTATTGTTCTAAAAACAAAAAGTGTTTTAAAAATAAATTATTTCTTTATTTGAATGTTTAGCAATTAAATTAAAAAGTACTAAAAACATTTTTTTAAATTGGCGAAATAATGTTTTTTTTTGTATATTTAAACACTTCACCCGCAATTAAAAGTAAATAAGATGTTTTTTAGTACCAATTTATCAAGGAAAAGGTTACATTTTTATACAAATCCGGGATTAGTTAGTAAAAATTATGGGAGTCGTACACGTACCCCATAATTATAATAAACAGAGTGCGATGATTAAATGCTTACGTTGCCCCGCCTCTGTGCGAGAGAGACATGAGATTTTCTCATGACATGACACGTTTATTTTAATGTCGATTAGCTGTCTCGCTCTTTTATTTTTTTATTAAAATGACAGGTGGCCGATCGTGGGGGAGATCGAAATTGTTGTTCAGTGTTGCTGTGTTCAAATCTCTATAGTAATATATTAATTTTCGATTTTTTATTTCCGTTTTTCTATATACTGATAGTTATACAACTATATATACATACACAGTATATGATTTGTTTTTGTTTTTATATAATAATAATAATAATAAGAAGCCTTTATTTAACATGCCAAACTACAGTGATTACAATTTTTTTTTTGTATGAATAAGAGGTTGTCATGTCCCCTGCTGGGTATAGGCCTCCTCCATGTTTCTCCACTTGTCTCTGTCTGCAGTTGTTCTCATCCAAGCTTTTCCCGCTATTTTTACTATATCGTCTGTCCATCGGGCTTTGGGTCTTCCTCTTTTTCTCTTGCCTCTACCTGGACAAGACCATAACGTCATTTGCTTCGTCCACCTGGGATCATCGGAGCGCATCACGTGTCCCGCCCATTTCCATTTTAGGCGCTGTTTTTATATACTTATTGCAAATAACGCAACCGTTATATGGTTGAAAAATTAAGATAGAAGTCGGTTCCAATATGGTTTCTAACTAATAGGAGAAGAGGGTGATCGACTTCAAAATCGACATCTAGCATAGTTAAAAATTTATTGCGCCTGCGCATGATTTTATCAATGAGCTTACATGTCGTAAACGAAGTCGTAACTGGACGATAATGTTGCATGAGTGTGAAAGTCGTTACGTAGAAGGTCTCATTGTCAGTGCTGAATACTGTTTAATTGCTGCAGCGTTTTGAATAACATCGGCCATTGAACTATTTAGTATAGTTGTAATAAAAATATGTTTACGATTTTATACACAAACACATACAACATAATATGTATAAATAGACAACATTAAACATACCATTATTCAAGGCTATTACTAGGTAACATGTAAAGTATCACCATGTTCAGTAGCGGCCCAGATGGAGCGACCGATCAGGGCGCCGGGCCTAAAGGGGCGTCGCAGGCGCCAGTGCCCGATGTAAAGGGGCGCCTGCGGTGTTCCTTAAGAAACCCTGTCTTTGGAAGATATCTCCTGATACCAAAAAAGGAGGCGCCGCAAAAATCTCGCCTAAGGCGCCGGAAATGCTAAAACCGGCCTTGATTTCGTTTGCTCTACTGAGATTATGACTAAAGTGTTCGTAGAAAAATTATAGGACTTTTCGCACTATAACGCATTAATTTGCGTAATCTTTTTATACGTCATTCTATGATAAAAAATGCTTTAAGGAAATAAAAACAAATAAACATAGTCGAGGAAAAAGATGTTGAAGTTTTGTTCGAGTACATTTCGCGGTCTAAGACTAGAGAATCGGTGGAACGAAACATTCAAACAATATTGTGCAATTGTATTGTAGGAATTATTTAGAGGGCTTTGTTACTTCGTAAGTAGGTAATATTCACTTCCACGAATCGTCGGCACAAAGATAAAACTTGCTCGATGTTACCTGGGAACTGATGAGTAAGTACTGTGCAGAAATTCCTTTCATGCGAAGTATAGGATATTGTTGAAAAAAAAAATTTGCTATAAAACTAAGAAAAAATAAATGAGGTTATGGTATGCGTTGAATAAATACAAACTTCGGTTGATCGACGTACAACCGGCAATATTTTTTAGCGGCGACCACAAACTGCTATCCGTGTATGGCAAACGTCAACTGTTAGCTTTCGGCATCTACTGTTGAAGCGGTTCGTGTATGCCGGCCTTAAAATAGACCTGAACAGAAGCCTTTTTTGATCTAACTAGGTCACGTGCTACATCTTTTCTCAACGACACAAAATGAAACGTGGATTTCAAATTTGGAACACCAACATAGCTGACTTTACAATAATTGCCTCTCCAATTTCAACCAATCGGCTAAAAGATGTTGTTAAAAAAATTAGGTAACGTCGAGATTTTGACATTTATGTATTTATTTTTGGGAGGGCTTTTTATGTCCCGTACGTAACGTGATCTCAGAATGTTATATGAGACATAGTATTTATATTATGTAGAAAGGATATTTTTTAAACAAACAAGCAAACGGCCACAAGACATCCGCAATTGCAAATGCGTTGTCAACATTTAATCTTACCATAAAAGAATAGGGCGGGTAGGGAAAGAGGACCTAAGTTAGGCATCCAGGATACAAATTAGACCAAACTCGGAATGTCTTCCACTTGACGCCACTCTTCTGTGTGTGGTATTACTCCGGTCCAGTCACTCATGTAGAGTCGACGCAGATTTACGTCATTTCAGTTGTCTCTTAATCGGCAAGGTACTTTGCTTTACAATTTATCATAATAAATTATTTTCAACCTTTAATTTAATTCGCTTACCATAAACTGGTGGTGATTTTAAGAATTGTGATCGATGTTCGAGTCAGACTGATTTACGAGAAAACACTCCGGGTCAACTCTGGCAGCGTAAAGCGCTTGAATTATAGCTGACCACTCGCCGACTGAACGTCTGATGAATTGCATCTTCGATACGACAGCTTATTTAAAGCGCTAACTTATTGAATGTACATGTAGCGTGCATTGATTTATTTTTAATCGCTTTATTGGATACATCTTTATGTGTTTTATTACGATCGGATTAAAAAATAAATGCAATAACTTTAAGCGGAAGTCATAAATGTTTGAATTTAATGTTTGTTTTATTTTAATTGTAAAATAAAAGCATAAATTAATGTACAAAATCTAAATATTCTCAATTTGTCACTATCTTTTTTTTTCGAAGTGAATGAGACTGAAGGCTATAGTGCTGGTATTTTAACAGTGGACGAACGCCGTGAGACAGAACTTCGTCGACACGCGGTCTAGTCTGTCCGTGGTTACCCAGAATTTTAATTATACTTCTCAATGTATTATTAAGCTGACAAGTCATTATGATGCTTGTAATTTGTACAAATAGAAATTCCATCGTGTGCTCGGCTTTAATGAGGTTGATAATTACTATCGTAATGACTACAGGGTGCGGGCGCAATGGACAGAACAATACCTTTAACGATTAAACACGTGTGTACTTTAACTATACATAAACGGACTAGGTAAGGAGCCGCATATGTTCTAAATAAATTTTGACACTTTGTCACTTAACTCTAGGACGTATACTACGTATGAAAACATTCGAAGTTGGTTTTTGTAGCCCCCTCTAGCGACCCCATCCACTAGCATGCCAGCTAGAGTTTACACTTGCCTGTGGCTGGAACGTTCGCGACTTTACACAAAACTACCATGTATTCGAGCAAGTTTAGACAGAGGGATTACGCGCGCTTGACAGGTCCTGTCTCTTAAAAGTCAAAGGTTATTTACATAACTAGAATAGTACATTGAATGAATATGCACTTTTTTGACCAACTTAAGTATTGTTATGATATTAGCTCATTTTGAATAAGCATTTTCGACTTGCAGTTATTTTTTAGTGATTCTTTTAAGATTCATACAAACGCCTTAGTGACGTCATCGTCTTAAGAGCTTCTAAATTGTTTTGTGTGTTAAAAAATTAAATCAATTAATTTTATGTCTACAACTTTTAGTTCTTAAAGATAATAAAAAGATTGATTTATTGCTCGCTTACCGTTAAAAATTATAGAGTGATTAAAGCGATAGACATTCCTTTCTAAGTGGATTAAATTTTGTCGCCTTTTAAACGGCTGTTTATCTTGGCACTTAAGTTTAAAAAAAAAACTAGTCAATAATGAAGCTTAATTTCCTTTAAATAAAGTGCATTATTCTTTAATCTATTATTAGGATTGTATTGAACTTGACGTATTGTCCCAACACCATCAAGAACCTTCGTTTGATGTATTTGTAAAAGGTATCGACGTTTTCAAATGAGCCAATTTAAAAAGACCTCGATGTACATATATTTTTAAATGTCTTTCGATTCAATCTATGTTTGACATTTCAATGCATTGTGTATTTTATCATTTGAAGGACTAATATGTAAACAGATAGAATGGCGTTGAGTGAAAGTAAACCACGGGCTAAGGTTTATAATCATGGATGATTAGATTACATTTTGGTTTACGAATATAATACTTATTATTAAATAAATGTTCCGTAAGTTTGTAAGTTTACATTGATATTTATTAAAGTGAAAACAAAGTTTATTGATATTTTGTGTTCTCAATATTTATAGTAAATTTGAAAACAAATAATTAAAGTGGAAATCCACCTCTGCATATTCTTATGATTTGCAGAATTACATCTAGTAAAGTATGTTTTGCAAATCACTAGTATTTGTGCAATAAACATATTGTCAGTAAATAGATTTGAATTTAAAGGAGCATCAATAAAATCTTAAGCCAAGCTTAACCTATAAACATGTCGCAAGTCGCGAGGGCAGACAAAACAATCGACTGAAGCAGGTATTCTCAACCTATTGGTCGCGATTTAATAGTAGGTAGGTCCCAACGAATCTGAAGTGGCCTTGAACTATAGGTTCCACAATATCTTATTAATATTATAAATGCGAATGTTAGTTTTTTTGTCAGAAGATATCTCCAGAATTAGTGTATGGATCTTACTGGAATTTGGTATACTCGTAGATGTAGAACATAGTCTGGCCGAACACATAGGCTCCCTATGATTCCGGAATGTATACGGTTCCCGTGGGATACGTTTGATTCTTGTATTTACTAGAAAACTCAGCAAACGGTTCAACAAATCTTATTCAAATTTAGCACAAATAAAGAACATAGGCTCGATTAACACATGAGATAGTTTTCACTTTTTTTTAATTCTTCGCAGACGAAGTCGATACCAAAAGCTAGTATGTACATAAATATTATAAGTCGAAAACTGATATTTATGTTTCACTGCCTTAACACTTGTAATACAACATATCTTTGTCTCTAATTTTTCAAAGACAATGAATGAAGGACGACAATATGTTTTATATAAGTATTTCGCTATTGAAAATCGCACAGTTAAAATTTGACAAGAGACTTGGAGAGTTAGAGGATTTTTCTGAGCCAAAATGTTCCAAACTTGGTTTTTATAGATGCCAAGTTACTCGTACTTTGGGAACCACTGCACCAATACATTCATACGTCACTCGACAACACTAACACAAGGTGCACATTGACTGCAAGCTTTCGCTACAATGAGGTTATATTTGTTAGTTGCAATAAAGCAACACTCAACTACTTCCAGCGATACTAACTCTTATTCCGAACAGTAAAATGATCATTTTGCTATGCTTGTTACTTGTAAAGTTTATACTAAATCCTTTTTGAGGTATTTTCGAGAGCGTAGCAACAATTGGTACTTATTTTCAACTAATTTGATCATTTAACTTTATATTATTTGGTATAAAAGTTATGGTTTGTTTATTTCAGATTTATAACAAAAAAATCATATTACAAGTAAATCAAACAATTTAAAACAATTATGGATGTACTTAATTAGGACGTAACTATTTATTACGTTGATAATTTTAGCATGTTTATGAGCGAAGTTAGTCAATTAATCTATAATATATATATATATATATATATATATATATATATATATATATATATATATATATATATAAAAGAAAGTCGTGTTAGTTACACTATTTATAACTCAAGATCGGTCGAACTGATTTGACTGAAAATTGGTGGGCAGGTAGCTTAGAACCAGGAAACGGACATAGGATAATTTTTACCCCGTTTTCTATTTTTTATTCCGCGCGGACGGAGTCGCGGGTAAAAGCTAGTAATATATAAAAGAAAGTTGTGTTAGTTACATTATTTATAACTCAAGAACGGCTGAATCGATTTGACTGAAAATTGGTGGGTAGGTAGCTTAGAACCAGGAAACGGACATAGGATAATTTTTACCCCGTTTTCTATTTTTTATTCCGGACGAAGTCGCGGGTAAAAGCTAGTAATTAATAAAATACATTTATTAACATTTACAGCTATGTTAATCTTGGAAAATTCTCATTTGATTTCTTTAACCTTCACAGTATCTTTATAAAAATGTAACAATAAATTGAAGACACTCACGCCCATAACACAGAGAGGTAAGCAGAGATAACAGATTTGGTGCACCACTCTTGCTTCTTCAAGATTATGATGCATTGTCAAGTATCAAATAGTAACTTCGTGGTGATGGGAGTGTTCTGTTACTGCTCGTTTTCCACGTGAAGCCCACAGTAGACGAATACCGATGTCTCCGTTCTTAACCAACGGTAGATGATAATTTGTGCCAACATGGAGCAATGTCGCTTATAATACGCAGTTGTCCACAACCAATTGGACACAATATAGTTTAGCTGGGGCTATTTAAAACACACTCTAGCTAGAGGTAGCGGGTGGATCGTGACTGTGCATACGTTGGGATGTGGTCCAAGTTAAAAGTTTCGCGTAACATCATTTTATTGCCACGGTCTGATAAAATATCGCAATTAACAACTTAAATGTACTTCAATAAGCGTATGAGAAAAAAAAAGTCTGGTGAAATTTCTGATGAAACAAAATGTATGTGAACACCTAATCGAAAATGTGGGGTTAAAATTTGTCAATGCGTACTTTTGTTTCCACTTGGTATCTATAGCAATATATTTTCACGATTGCTGCACAATGTTAAGAATATTGTATAAGAATGTTAAAGAATAAAATATTATGTTGTACTATTATATCTTTCATTCTATTAGAATACTGTGTAATTTTTAATAAGCCAAATTAAATTCAATAAGCAATATTTTATTGTATTTTAAAATACGGTAATATTTAAAGCTTATGAATTGGGCCAAAGGCTAAGGGTGGGCCGTGAAATTGTGCATTACCATCATCGTGCTACGACCTCGTCGCAGATATTACGGGGGCTGTGACCCCATAGCTAGGTGTCAGGGATGCTGAGTTCTGCGAATCTTTAATGCTACGAGTTTTGACTTTTAAATGACAGGATCTGACAAGCGTGCGCATTCCCCTCAGATAAATAAAAACGATCAATTAGTTTTATACTTGTTTAATTGTGTGCTCTTCTTGTGTTTGGAAATTTTGAATCAGTATGCTTTCAAAGTAATGTGTCAATTTTACGTGTCACCATGATATGCACATTTGTGACTGACATTACCTTACTTACGTAGAAAAGTGGCAGAATTTATTTAGGACAACGTCAGCTCTTTGCCCAGTCCAGTTTCAAAATAATCCTTGTACATACTGGAAACTAAGATAACACCTTGAAATGGATATCTAGTAGTTATGGTGTACTCCAAATCTAGATCTAAACTTTGTAATGAAAAAAACGTCACAAACACTTAACTCGCAATAATTCTGTTTTATACTTTAATCCAAAATGCTTCGATTTTGTTCAATTAGTCAAATAAAGTGTAATGAACGCATTACTGTTTATTAAGTGAATAAATTATATAAACTTAAGGTATTAATAATTTAAGCTTAAAAATAGCTTCTAGATTCCCATTCGTTTACAAATTTTACGTTTTGATTTGGAATGACGTGTAGTAATAGAGAGTACCTGCGAATGCCAACTTTGTTTTTTGTTGTATAGTTTTTGTAAAATAACTTTATCGTAAGGCAGGTATATTTTACTTTCCCTTTAGGAAAAGTTTTTTGTCGCATTAACACTGGGTATTAACCCAGTCTCTTCAGTTGTTATTGATTTCGCACTGTATTTCTAAGATCTTTACATTACAAATACGTCGCCGCCAAAGTATACTTTAGAGGCAAATTATATTCAAACTAAAGCGGTACGTATACGAACATAATTTTCTAAACGAGGCCTGAAACTTTATCGCTAGTCATAAAATGCGCTTTCTTCTAAGCTTACATGCGTTTAACTGCATTCTCTTCTGAGTTTTCTTAATGCTTACAGTATAAAAATATATATTAAATTTCATATACCAAAAATGTTTAGTTTTGGCATCTTGATTTGACATTTTAGATCTTGTCCATAACGTAGTCAAATATTACTTCCGAAACTTGTTGGACTTGTTGTTCGTAAAGACCAAACCATTTTTATTGAATTTCTGTATTGAAAGCTAATTACAGAATCCTATTTCAAATGATAGAAAACGTGTAAAAAATTAAATACCCGAGAGCTTCAAAAACTATGTTCTTATGTAACAATTGCAAATGTTATTTCTTATCAAAAAATTGTTTATATTTTGTGACGATATAAATTTTTGTACATCCCATTGTAATTTAATGAACTCTAAATAAAATCGCGTCCACTACTACGAAACGTAATTAAGTTACGCGACGGGACGCCGTGAATGTGACAAAGAAAGCAAAATATCTTCACTGCCATAAATATCTTGAAGTTTAACAAAACCATTATTAGTCCGTAATAGTGGTGACGTGTGACAATGGTGTGCCACTTTGTCGGTGCATTTCGAATCGCTTTTTGTCCGCTTTGTCGGTCCGATTTGATGACCACTTTGTTATACACGGATTGATACGTTTTAATACATTGTTTTTTTAAATTATTGCATTGCAGTTTTGAGTTTGTTTAAACAATATTACTTAAACTTTATTTGTAATAAGTTGCAACGTTCAGTATCAAGGTGAAATAAATCTAGGAAAAGTACGTATTAATGTTTCTTATTTGTCATGTATTTATGTACATACAGAATTCAACAATTCATAACATTTATTTATATTTAAGGTTTCCGATATAAATGTTTTAAGTCGGATTATTTTTTTTCTACAACGGATTTACTTTAAATGATTAATCAGATTGGATCGCGCTATAAATAAATATTTAGCAGTCATGGAGTTTTTATGATGGTTAAGATTTCATCATTTTTTACAACAAAATTGATTGTATGATGTTCGGAGATCACATTACATTTACTAAGGCCTTGCACCAGAAGTTCTTAGTAAAAACATTTTATAATTTCTGTTACGACTTTGAAAT
This sequence comes from Papilio machaon, assembly GCF_912999745.1. Taxonomy (NCBI): domain Eukaryota; kingdom Metazoa; phylum Arthropoda; class Insecta; order Lepidoptera; family Papilionidae; genus Papilio; species Papilio machaon. The sequence continues at coordinate 3,245,988 of NC_060010.1, forward strand.
GAAATGTAAAAAGTATATAAATATAGATGCAAAAAATTAAATTTACTTTTCATTTAAGATCGATTATCGTACAGTAAACTGTAACCATAAAAGTTAACAAAAGAAAACAAGTTTTCGACAACTAATTGGATTGTGATTGTCAATTGAAATTTCATCGAAATGGGTAGGAAATAAACGTCCATGACTGTATTTATATCACATCATCACCATGTTTACAGTTGGGGACTATGACAATGTAACCTTATGGGACTATGAAACCGTGATACTCATGATGATTTTGTTTTTGTAAAGAAGTGATCGGAAAATGTATAAACCTTTTCGTACACAAAGCTTCGTAAATCTTCGCGCTCCGATCACATAACGTTGAATCGTGAACGCGAGTCTATTCGATCAGTACAAGCTTAGCGACTACTCGTCAACTGTAATAGCACCGCCATCTTGAAAATTGCAGCGACTTTTCTCACGATGATTCTGACAAACAAGTGGCGAGCGACTGGTTTTGGACTGAAAATAAAATGTCGGCGACACGTGCCTGTTTACGACCATCTAAGACATTATATTGTGTAAGTCGGTAGGCGACTTAATTCGCCGGGTTTCGAAGATGACGTTTCCTTATGTACGAAGGGCTGAAATTTCATAACAGTAAAGTTATAGAGTAAGATCTGTTCCCTACGTATTGTAGCTATTATAAGTTTTAACAAGAACGTTAGTAGTATATTTTTCCTTCTACACAAGATATCTGTTATAACGGACAGGTCGGCAAAGAGTAAAATAGTTTGGCAAACAAATTAATTAACGAGTGAATTTAACATGACAACGTGAAGTAAGGGCCCGCAATACGATTTCGAAACGTACTTGTTGAGGTCAATATTACATTCAATGGATAAAGGTGTGTGTACACGGGTAAACGCGAGCGTTTTTAAATGGATTTTATGAACACTAGGAATTCACAATATAACTGACTAAATAACTTTTATAATTCAATTGATTAGCTTTTTTGAGACAATACACAATATGAATTAAATTAAATTACATTATACGGTGTCAAGTTTCAAGTTTGTTCGGGAGCCCTTCTTCAGGGTGAGTTCTTAATAACTCACGTAAGTGTAGTCACTTTTATTTAGTTTGTTAATTTCGTAATTGTCCTTTGCATGCTTCAAATAATGCATAACCATTCTAAAATAATTTGTCAATCTGAGGAATAGGAAAACTTCAATTTTTCTGAATACATATCTGTTTATTTTGTAATTTCATGCAAAATGATTACAAAATCAATATAATATCAATAAACTTTGTTAAAATTCACAAATTAAAGATATAAATAAATTTAAAGTTAATCCAAACGCAAAAATAGGGTATCAAAAACAATTAATTCAACATGCAGTCAGGCATCGATGTAGGTTGCCACGCGCCTTCCACGCAGTGAACTCCTGCGTCAGTTGAGCCATCGGGGAACTTGTATCCGTTGTTACACGTGACGATGCAAGACCTGGAAGAAAAGATATGTTAGATCTTTTTCCCAATAAGCGACAAACATGACCGATATTTTATATAACAGTTATGACCGCGGCAGTGGAAATTAAATACGAAATTGCAGCACTCGTTAAACGATCAAGATTTTTGTAAATCGTTCGTGTTTTGCTACTTGTGTAAATACTTACAGTGTACTGCATAACCTCCGGGAGTTCATTGGTAGGTTGGGCGGCGCTAAGCACTCATTTTTAATCTCGCAATAGTTCCCGTAGAAATTTTCGCGGCATTGACAGAAATTCTTTGCGACGCAAATACCACCGTTCTGGCACTCTTGGTCACAATTTGCTGTAGTATGAAAATATTAGTTATAATTTTGAAAAATGTTATGAGAAAAATCATTTTATTGAAAGAATTAACTAAGACTTAACACAATCGGAATTATTAAAACTTTTGTGGGACAATTTTATAAACTAATATGAATGATTTTCTTGTCTGTAAACTAAATAAAAACGCCTAGAGTCAAGTATAGGTAATCCGGTGCCAACCCGTCTCTCAATGGCCGTGACTGCGATGAAATCCCGCTCCTGCACACTCTAAAAAGAGACCCAAACAAGTTCACAAAAAGCCTTATTAACCCCAGATTATCTACAAGTAAGTGTGCCATTTTTTATTTAGTTTCTAGTCCTGAAAATTATCTTCATTAGAATCGGTGACTACTTAAAAATCTAAACCGTTTTATCATGTAAATACGAGTATAGTACTCACAGTATTGACACTGAGATCCTTTGTACGCTGTGGGACAAAGGCAGGTGTTAGGCGCCCCACAAACACCGCCATTGAAACAGGGGAGATTGCATTCTGGTATACAGTTGGGAATAGTCGGCTCCCAGGCGCCTGCCATGCAGCGTATTTCTGAAACTGTACTTCCATCGGGGAATGTGTACCCATTCATACAAGTGACCCTACAAATCCTAGAAGTAACAAAGAATATGTCATACAGAGTTTCTGCTATTACTTGAAATATATATATATATACTAGCTGTCGCCCGCGACTTTGTCCGCGCGGAATAAAAAAATTACCATAGCAGCGCCATCTATTGATTACTTACTCAACCCAGTCGAAAGGTATCGACATCTGTTAGAATCATTTGGAGTTAACAGATTTATTTATTTATTTATTTATTTATTTATTTATTTATTAGATACACCAACAGGTAAATTATAACACATGCACAATAACTAATATAACAAAAGATCAGACAGATAATTGTGACTGTCAAATAATAACAGACAAATAATTAGCAATAAATTAAAATTGCGACTATAATTTGAGATTTAAACTATCCTATCTCTCAAGTTGGATCGAACTGCACATGGTGTTCGAATTTTATTATAATCGGTTAAGTGGTTTAGGAGTCCATTGAGGACAAACATTGTGACACGAGATTTATATATATTAAGATATATAGAGAGCTTTAGACTATTTAGCGTACGTAGTTGTAAGGATGTATAAGAAGCAGAAGAAATGTACCAGGATTGCGCCAAGTGTAATCTATGTCTACTCCTCTGGGCTAAGTAAGTGTTCTAAACATGTTAATTTAATAAATGATAACTATCATGTAATACGCTATACGAACAGACTAGTTTTGAATCCGTTGAGTGGTACGGGATCTAATTCACAATCGCCTCAATGGAGGACATCCGATGGGTTCGAAACTAGTCGGTACTTACACCAGACTACACATGAGTTTAGTATACACCTAAGAAAATGTGCGTGTACTAGGTCCGATAAGATTCAGTAAGGTATACTAGAATCCGTAATAACTTACTCGTTACTACACTTTCTGCGGGAATTCAGAGGTGGTGGTGGAAACTTTAGGCATGGTATCTCCGTCTCTAAAACAATAAAAAATTGTATGTTTAACATTCTCTGTGTAGTGTAATTTTACACATTTATTTTTCTTCATCTTGAAAACTTTAGTTTTTAAGTTGAAGTAAAATTTCTTCCAAACTTCCATTCAATTTTTAAATAACAAAGTTACAAAATAATAAAATGTGAAAATTGTAACGTTATGGTATGTTTTTTTAGTAGTTACTTACGTTTTAAAGATGTCTCATTCCCACTAGACCTAAAAAGTAAAAATAAATTAAATAAGATTGAGAGATGAATGGATGAAATGAAGATTATGGACTACCGATTAAGAGGTCGTTGGTTCGATTTCCACAATTCGACTATCGTGAACAAACTTGGAGCTTAATTGGAACAGTTATCAGACGAATATTAGGAAATTTGAAATAAGTATGTAAGACATGGACATTGTTTCCTTATGAGTTAAGAATAGCATGTGATAATGAAGTTTTTGGTAGGACTTATAAAATATGAACGTACTCGTAATAAATGAAAGTTATCAAAAACAAAAAATGATAGACTACTGAGATTATATAAAGATTGATTAAGAAGAGTGATGCAAAGAAAAGTATCTTACTCTGTTGAAATAAAGGTGGCAGCAGAACTAAGATAAATCCCACACAATAGAACAATCGCGTATAAATACATATTTGTAATCTGTATTACTATAGTGTTCGTCAACTAGAGTTCCAATTAGGTCTGAATCCTCAAGTGTGATTCAGTATTATAAATACTAAATGTTATCTTTATTACGTGTGGATATTCCTACAACCCAATCTTTCCCATAATTGTTGTTATCAACAGTACAGGATTCTTTAATGAATAATTCTGGCATTATCTGTTTGTTTTTAATTTATTTATATTAAACAGGGTACAAAATACAAAGTTGCAATAAAAGTGCCTATAAACCCATCGTGGGTTTGTCCAGATACTTCGGTACTGTCCTGTTTGTAAAGTATAAGATTTTTTTTTCATTCTATATTAGCTTAAATTTAAATAACGAAAGATTTTTAGTTGCTTCTTCTGAAGAAAATACAGTAGAATTCGTTTATTATGACATCGAAAGGAATTGACAAACACGTCATAATAAGCGGACGTCATACAAAGCATTTTATGGAAAAAAAACCGTTTTTATGTAACCCAGGGCAGCTGATAGGTATTCCTTTGTTTCTTATGATTTTAAACCAAAAAATAACTGACATGTCACTGTAAGGAAAGTCATAATATCCGACTTGATTATAAGAATTTTATATGGAAAACAAACTTCCTAGTGCAATTACGTCATAATAATCGGTTGGTCATAATAAACGGATTCTACTGTAGTTGATAGTGACAAAAACGTAGACGATAAAGATATGCCATCGCTGATTGCTGTAAACTTTGCTTCTGTGGAAAGTACTTTAAAATTAATTCTACATCTTTAAACTCTTATTTTACACAAACGAAGTCGCAGGAATAAGTTATCTACAGAAAATTATATCAACATAATTTCTTATCTATTATTTTAATGTAATTGGTATACAGTGATAGTTTTAAAGTTCAAATGTCAAGCAATTGTTGTTTTTATCTTAAACTATACAATAACAACATCGACAGTGGGTACTTGTTTTACCCAAAATAACAGGAAAACCTTTGTTTATATTGTTTTTATAAGGAAATGTTTCGAATGTCGACTCTATAATTAAATTATTTGAATGTCTTTGACTGATTTCTATACACGATTATAATAGAATTTTATTTGGGGTAACAATATGTAGATAAAAAAAGTAGAATTATGGATAGAAACCTGAAGTACTGGAACTTAAATTTTTCGAACAGTAACACTTGTCATATATTGTTGTAAAAAATAAAATGAGCCATGAGAATATTTATTAATATAAGTTTAAAATAAATTATACCCGCTATCGCTTATCAATATAACCTCGGCCTTACGTGTTCTCGCTAAACGACACACAATAGGGATGACCAGGCGTTAAAGTAATATACATTCGTCATAACTGACTCCAGTTACGACTTTGTTTACAAAATATTTTATAAAATACTTTATGATTGTGTTAATTATATTTTTAAGTGTTAAATGAATATTGCAAAGTTGGTTTTTGTTAAATTGTTTGTTAAAATTAAATAAAGTGGAATTTAATTGTGAAATGTAAGGTATTCATTTGTATATTCAACAAAAAAAATCTTCCGATTTACAACTTAATACATATTATTAGGTATGTTTATTTTTAGGATTTGAATTCATATATTTTGATTTTATTCGATTGTAAATTAAAAATATTAATAAGGGAAATGACGAAAAAAAGATATATTCTTTTTCTTGCTAATATTATAAATGAGAATGTTTAGATGGATGGATGTATGTTATAATTTATCTCCAGAACAGATAAACGAATCTTGCTGTAATTTGGCATAGATGTAAAACATACCGTTGGGTCCTGAGAGCAAAATCTTTGCATAAAGTATATCATCTCTGTCATTATCTTTGACAAAACAGAGACATTATGTTTTAAACGGAGATTTTGGTAACAAAAACCCACGGATACTCAGGAAGAACACAAAGGCTTCTGCTGTATTTTCTTTCTTAATTTGGCGCTGAGGGAGTCGCGGATGACATCTTGGAATATGTAATTTTAACAGTAAATTCTTGTCTCTAAATATAGGTTAGAACTATATTACTATGTCAGATTTGATTACAGTTTTAAAGCTTTTGAATTAACCTAAAGGTTATATCACGTCAAAGGCTGTTATTAAATGTCTTGATGGGAAAGGTTAGGGTGTAACTCTATCAAGATCTACCATAGCATAAGGTTTGATGGATCTTTAATTTAATATTAACGCAGATAATTTCTAATTTTGCAATTTCTTATGAGGTTAATCTATTTAGTGATTTAGTAAAAACCATACTAAAATGTAACTTCATAATTATTAAAAAATATATAAAGCCCAAATTACTACAGGAGAGAATATGAATCGAATTACATCTCAATCTTTAACATTGTTTTCATATTAAATAGAATGTAAGCGTAAAATTCCACTGTCGGAAACATGTATAAAAATACACGATTTTAGAGGCAATGCAAAGGATGAAAGTAAGCTTCTCTTACAGGTGTTTGAACGTAAAAGCTCATGGTATTGTTATTCAAAACAAGCAAATGACTTTAGAAAAATACTTCCCGTTTAAAAATAAACATGATCGAACAATAGTAGTCGCAAACTTTTTAATTTACCCTATTATTCGGAATTTTAACAATAGAATGTCATCTCGTCATTGTTTTGTAAGCAGGTGATAATGATTATCCATTATGTTTTTATTGTAAGTTATTTTAAAATTACGAAACTACGTGCGTTTGAGACCTAATTTCTATTAAACAGACATTCCGTTTTATTAGGGTGACAATGTTACTGTCACGGATACTACGACCACGGTAGTTTTTTTTTAAATAAACATATTATTTATGACTGTTACCCAAAGGGGTAGGCAGTTTTTGTTTAAAATAATTAGGTCTCAAATTTTTAAACATTCAATAAAAGTTTCATCAAAATATGTCCAGATTGTACGAGTCATCGTATCATGTTTCGACGTTGCATTAAGTAAATTAGTGCAGGTTAGCCATTCGGCGGAATCAGTCGATTTACATTCAACTTCCTTTCCCCTATATCACGACATTTTTCTATCGTTCTGACATCTATCAACTATCACCTTATCATTAAATGTAGAACACAATACACAGATTTTTAGAGCTTAAGACATAGATACGTTTATTTTTATTTATATAATATATTAGCATTCGTCCGCGACTTCGTCAGAGCAGAATTAAAAAAATTAAGCCTAAATTATTTCCGAACATTAACCTTCCCATCAAAGTCTCGTTAATCTTGGCCCAGCCGTTTTGGACATAGTTTGGAAGAAACGCGGACTTACGTACAGATAAAGATTTTTTTTATAGGTAAAGCAAATACATCTTGTTCAACAGACACATCAATTTTATCAATTGTATAGATAATTAGCTGTCGCCTGCGAATTCGCCTACTTGCTATTATAAAATATAATCTCTCTATCTCTGTCCAAATTCCAGGCAGATTCGTTTTAGCTGTACTGAAGTTACGTGTTAAGAACCATCCATACATCCAAACTATCGATTTTAGTATGATTATTAATGTTTATGGAAAGCTTAATTTAAAGACTAAATACTATTAGCGCATTGATCCAACAAAGCAATTCTCAGATCTTTACAGTGACATGAATATGTTATACGACATGTTAATTGGTTCATGTGTGGCAGACAGTGTGGACCGACCCTTACTTCGTTCCATTTGCACCTTTTTGTGTCGTAAAAATCTTCGAGCGATATTAACGTTATTTAACATCTCCAAAAGCTTGATGTAGTAGCTCAAGTATGGAAAACGTCATTCCATAAAATATCTATTTTACAAAAACTGACTAAAGACTGACAAAGTTATCTGACCCGGGGAGCTTAAGTCAAACTAAGTTATTATAGGGTCTAGTGCCGCCATTTCAATGTCAAAAAAGTGTCACAAGATAGCTGTCTTGTCATGTTGTTCTTTGTCCTTTTCTGTGACAAAGTAGGTTTTATATATCTTCAGGCAGTGAAAAAAATTAAAGATTTTATTTTGACAGGTCAAATTGCATTAGTTTTTAGTTTTCGTTTACTTAATATAGTCTATAGAAAGTTTCTTAACTTTGAAATGTTATTTTCTATAAATTCTACACATCGGTCAATATTATCTATATATAAATAGGAGCAAGCTACAACCGGTCTTGTATCCAATTAGTTGATATTCTAAATTCAATAAATATTTCGGATCAATTAGAACTTGTTTATTTGATTTATCGACAGTTTATATTGTATAGTGAAACAAGCTTAATCGTATCTGGGCCGGTAAAGGGGGCGTTGCTACGCTGTTACTTATATAAGAAATATGTCAAACCTACACAAGCACAAAAAAGGACGTAGAAAACAACGAGACAGTCAGAGTACAATACGAATTTTGGGCATTTTGTTTCATCCGCAGAACCCCAGTGAGCTATCATGATTTAGTTTTTTTTTTTATAAGAGTAAGGAGCAAACGAGCAGCGGGAACACCAAGCTGTTCATCGACGCACATGGACATCTCCAATACCAGAGGAATCGCAGATGCGTTGCCGGCCTTTGAGATGGTGATACGCTCGCTTCTTAAAGGACCCTAAGTCGTAGCGGTTTGGAAATACCGCCGAGGACAGACCATTCCACAACGTGGCGGTACGCGGTAGAAAGCTACGCGAAAACCGCTCGGTTGTGGATTGCCAGGCATCGAGATGGTGTGGATGGAACCTGGCGGTCTGTCGTGTCTTCCGATGACGGAACTCGGCGGCAGGAATTGTTCCAAACAATTCTTCTGAGCACTCCACGTGGTAGATACGGTAAAATGCGGTAAAAAAATTTTGACTGATGTCCACCGGGTCAGATAACTTTGTCGGTCTATAAACAAAATATAATCTTACTGTGGATTTTGCGCGTAGTGATACATATTATTTTTGCCAAATAAAAATGTTCGATGCAAAACGGAGAAAACTAAACACAAATCAAAAAGAAATTATTCTCTCGAGTATTAAGTTGTGATTTATTAATGTAAAATATAATCTTGTATAAAGTTAAAAGCAGGGCTAAGGTAAGCCCACTGGCAACCGGTCGGAAGGCGATCGGACAGACGGACAGACCTTTTAACGGGCCCCCTTTAAATAGCCCACCCATTAAGATGATAGGATTACTTGTGACTTCATATTTTATATTCCGTTTACGCTATTGCGAATAAAATCAGTTAAGTTCGAAGCAAATGGTTTAATAACGCAAATTATTGTTTAAGAAAAACGACTGAACCGGGTTTTGCGAGGCCACATTCTAACCCCAATTTTGGATAAAGTAATAAAAAATATTGTCCTACTTCCAAAATATGTGATTTGTGGCGTTAAAATGTGGCCTGATAATCTCCGAGTAAAAAAATACGAATTGAATAACCGCAAAACCGAGTTCCAAAACTTTTTTTTCTGCACTGAATCTTTTTTTAAAATATTCGTTTTTAAATGCAACCACTAGATTGTTATCTCAGCCATTGAAACCGATATTACTTTTTTTTCCTAAAGGAAGATGTCAATATTGTTGTTATAAAGGTGACGGTGGAAACTGAGTTGTATGGAATTAATTAGTAGATTAGTAGGTTCTATTACATTAGGCATGTACATGTACAATCTGATTATGTTATTTTTCAATAATAATTAATTATAACACTATGGTAGTTAACAATATTTTTCAATTCGGTTAAAAAACTACCTCTTATCGGTTAACAAAGAAAATAAGTATTCGTCACCTGCTTGTTCGACTGGAGTAAAGAGAAATATTAAATAGCTTTTTACATTAACTTCTTTAGTCTTTGTCGGCGTTGACTTCTTGTAAATATTTCCACATGTAAACTCTAACGGCGTGATGACATTTAGTAATTTTCTAGAATTGATCATTTCATTTCTAGAAAATTACTAAATGTCACCGTAAGTTATAAAAAAAGATATTTCGTTAATTAAAGCCGATCCTTTGAGTAAATATAACAATGCTATTTCGTAACCAAAACGGGATATCGTTCTTTATATCTTAACGATATCCGGACCGGATAAGTCCGGTGTAATTATTGCCGGTACGAATGATGTACCTGGAACTGACTTCAATTAAACATAATTATATACTAACAATGTGTAACAGAATAATAAAAAAAATATGATCCTTTTGAATGTAATCACGAATTCGGAGGATGTGTTTATTTCATTGTAGTCTTCTCAGAAGACATACATACAGTTTAGAAATTTTCGTTTTGTTATTTTATTATTTCTTTACTTGTTTATTTGTACTATATTATTTAGTCAAACTTTTTAGCAATTTGGTGGCGATAGATAAATTTACAATTATAGACTTTTTTAATAAGAAATGCTGTACGAAATATTTTGAAAATTTTTACATTTCGATGATTAAAAGTTGATTTTTTAAATTAATTTTTAAGGGCCTAGTAGGAATAATTCCGACACACGCCTTCGTAATATCATCGAAAAAATATATCAGAATTTTTTGAAGATTTTTTTTGGTGTACTTTACGTCCGTTAGAGGCGCTGCACAAATTTTGCCGATGACGTTACGAAAATCCGTGCTAGACCCTCTGCTTGATGATTTAATTCAAATCTGGTTTAATGTCATCCATACATTTTAAGGCCTGGAAGACATCTTTATTTAAAAAAAAAATTAAGATTTCCTGACATGAAAATAGGTATATCATACGTCTTTCGCAGTACCAGCCACCCTAACTAATAAAGCATTGATGGGCAAAGCATACTCTTAAGACGAATCCCACTGTTTGGGGTAAAGTTATGTCTTGGGGTTGTTTTACGATCAATTTTGTTTTACAGTTGGTATAAGAAATGGGGGAGCGTTGGTCAAAGTTTGTTGTGTTCATCTCTACTCGTATTATGATTGTGTTTACTTGTATGCATTTCACATTTTTAAAATTGCGTAATTCAAAAAATTACTACTTATCTTAGAATTATGTTGGATTTGATTGGAATAGCTTATAGCAGAAAAACAAAAAAAAAAATATATAATAAAACAATTTTTATAATTAACAAATTAAACATGTAAAGTAAATGTTTAATTTACCTGGCCTAACCATATAAAGCTTTGACGGTGTCAATTACATTATAGTATATGTAAACCCTTTATCGCACGCTGATATTAGATATTACCAAACTTATCCTACCTTGAAAACCCTTAACAAATCTTGACTACAAACTTTATCATATCTTAACTTTAATTTTGAATGAAAAAACATGTAAGTCGCACGCCCCAACTATTTCCGTTTCACGATTTTATAACATCTCATCAGAATGAGGGTTTGATATTATATCCCAAGGTGTAATTTGTGTGCGCCCCTCATTCAAATATATAGAAATGCAGCAAAAAATAACCACCTACCCAGCCACCGTGTCCAATTTGAACTAGTGAAAAATGAACCTTTATTATCCTTACTAAATTGTAGGACAGACCCCTACCACGATATTCTCATCACGATTTAATGAAGAAGAAATTTTAATGTATTTTCTTAAACTTAGCAGTATTTAAACATCACGAGAAATTCATAAGCGACGGTCAAAAAGAAAACAAGCGACATTTGCAACAAAAAAAAAACATACCATAAATACATAATTAAAATTTTAAAAACATTTTTCTATCGTAGTAAATAGTTTATTGTTCTATTAATATTACTTATGTTGTGTACTGAACTGTATTAAAACAAAACAATAACTTCCACTGAATGTATTGCTCTAGTAACGAATGGAAATTGAATAACTGTTACTTCAAAATCTGTCAAGTCGTTACAGGTAGTAGAAATTGATCCAACCTATATACATATACGTACGCACTCTCGTGTCACTTTTTTTTTTTTTTATGGCACAAGGTAGCAAACGAGCAAACGGCCACCTGGATTCGCCACTATAGCGAGGCGATCGTTGCCCATAGACATCCGTGAATGCAGATGCGTTGCCTACCTTTAATCAACGGAGAAGGGGACGCACAGAAAGAAGATATTTCTCCTTCATTTGTGTCCCCTCTTCCGCCAAATCCACTTTCCCTTCCCATCCTTTCCTAATAAGAAAAGGGTGGGAAGGGAAAGAGGACTAAAATTAGGCCTCCGGTACCACACTCATCAGACGAAACGCGGAATTACTCCCACTTCACGCCTGTCTTCTGTGTGGTCGTGGTATTGCACCGGTCGATCCGGCCAATTCATGCACCCAACAAATATTGTTGTTGCGGGATCTACCACTGTAAAATGCATTTGTTACCACTTAGTTAACAAATGCTCTCATCTAATTCCACTTACGTATTATTCGTGAATTATCCAGAAATGAAACAAATAGTAGGGGTCCCGTGGGGACCAGGGCCAGACATCGTAACTTTACGATTTCAAGTTTACTGCAGCGGCCCTGCAACGGCGGGGAAAAAATAAATTGGAAACCAACGCCCCCATGATAGTGGAGCTACATTTTACGATTCCAAGACTACAGGCCCTTTTGTTGAACTGTAGTCTAATTATAAGCCATGCTCGCATTTCGTCTACAAGACAATAAATAAGACACTTTAAAACAATTAATCACAGTGAAATGAAACACTTTTATTCACTTACTATTTTATACACATTATTGTAAGGACTACAAGTGTACCATAAAATATGTTAAATGTATCTTTTATCCATTATACTAAGCTAATAAATACATGACAAAAATTGTTGGTTCATATTTTTTGCACACTGTACAAAAATTGGTCCCTGGAAGTAATATCATGGCTAATGTGACGTACGAGTCTTACTATTAATTATAAATTAGGTCTTGTGGTGTGTTATATAAGTACATGTAAATAAAAATATTAATACTCTGGTTATTGTACATATTTTGATTTCATAATTAAATAGCTGTCGCCCGCGAGTCCGTCCGCGCGGGATTAAAATAAAACTTAATATGTAGCCTATGTGTTCTTCGAAACTATGTTCTAAATCTGTGCTAAATTTCATCAAGGACCGTTGATTCGTTCCTGAGACACCTTCAAACAAACATCCATCCATCCATTCATCTGAACATTCGCATTTATAATATTAGTATGATTATAGGGTTTGGAAATTACGCTTTTCTTTTATTTTGTACACTGGCGACGAGGTGAAATCTACTAAAGATTCCTACGTATTTTACAATGTAGGTGAAAGGCAAAGGCGCTGCAATCCTTGAGCCTATTTTTAGTCCATACAAAATGGTTGAACATTATAACGTATCATAAAATGGTTTTTAAGTAAAATTTATCTTATAATTTTTAACGTATTTACCGAGCATTCACGATATACTAAGCGGCTTACGGACGCTGAATCGTAAACGGAATTATCGTGTTTTATATATTTTATTGCATAAAAGATTATTTTATAAGCTATCCATTTCTCGCGACCTAATGTCAAGCAGAAAGTTGCAAATCCGATGATGAAACGAAGTAAATAATATTCCGTTTAGCATTTTAAAAAGATTTTCAACAGACTATCAGGTTTCTTGGTATTTAAAGTTAACCATCGTTAAAGAAAAAACATGAATTTTACAAAGAATAATTAAAAAAATGTCTCAATGAAGCACCAGTGTCTGTCTTATACAGCTCATTTAAATTAAAAAAAAAACATGAGATTGGAATTTTTATAACGACATGACAGATTGATGATTGAGTAAAATACTGTACAATCAATGACACAAGTGATTTGAATCACGACAATTTTATTATTATAAGAAATATTATTTTGACTTTTTATGACGTATGGCTTAAAGTGTTGTATCTACAGTGGAGATTAAAAGAATATTAAGGGAAGAAATTTATGTCGCAAAAGTGAGTAGTACAGTGTTGTATGGATTGTCTTAGACCGAGGATGATGAAAGATTACGTAACGACTTGTTTATCAAACAATTTTGATTTTGTGATTTTTGGGAATGTTTGTTAGAAGTACATAATAATTTTTGTGGTCTTGCCAGGTGCCATTGGTTCACCAACCTTGTCCTAAACGAACAAAACCATTATAATTCATTAAAATGTACACCGTTTACTCTTATTCGCTGTCGAAGAATCCACAGAATTTCTTTGCCATGTCATACAAGTGTCATGTCACGGACATGTAGTCCGTCCGCACGGAATTTAAAAAAAAAACTTAATAAGTAGCCTATGTGTTCTACCAGACTATGTTCTACATCTGTGCCAAATTTCATCAAGATCCGTTGAGCCGTTCCTGAGATACCTTCAAACATCCATCCATCCATCTAAACATTCGCATTATAATATTAGTAAGATTGTATTTTGTAGCGATTGTGTGTATTCGTACTAATATTATAGACTAGCTTTTACCCGCGACTCCGTACGCGCGGAATAAAAAAATAGCAAAACGGGGTAAAAATTAACCTATGACCGTTTCCTGGTTCTAAGCTACCTACCCACCAATTTTCAGTCAAATCGATTCAGCCGTTCTTGAGTTATAAATAGTGTAACTAACACGACTTACTTTTATATATATACCTATAGATATAATTAACTGTCACGTAACATAAATAGGCGCCAATAACATAAATTCCAAGCAATCGCCTATTCATTTATAAAGATTAGTCAGTCGAATAGATTATTCTGTAAGATTAAACAATCAATAACAGAAGAACTCAAGTACATTCAAAATCAACATTGTTATAATGCAACTCTACAATATCATGCAGTTACTTTTATTAGACCTCTCTCATTCGAACATCATTTCAGTGCAAATATTATCTGTAATGTTATGTCTTTTTAATAAGTGTGTTGTGATGACAACGACATTTATATTGGCCAGTATTATCTTGATAAACTGGCCGGCTAAATTAAAAACTATTGTGCAAGTATGATTTGTTTTGTTGTATAGTTATTCCAAAATTAAAACAAAAAATTGTAAACAAATAAATAACCAAAATATTTGTATTTGGAATTAACTATAAAACTTGATTATTTGGTCCTTTCCTGAGTTTTAAAAATCGATGAAATTATGTTAGCAATGTAAAGTTTTGAAAAACGAAACAAATGAAGTTCTTTATTTCAAAAAGTGAAATAAAAAGTTAACGTAAAATAAAATTTTAAACATATAATTCAATAGAGTAAAATGCCGTTTATTTATTTAACAATATGAACTATTTAATCGAGTAACATAATAAGCACCGATTTGAATGGAATCCGAACAAATTATGAAATCCGATCTTTTCGTATACAAACGATCCATCAAAATTATGACAGTAGGAATGTCTCGTCGGGTTTGTTTGAATAGTGGGACAAAACAGACGGGAATAAGTTAAAAAAGTTAAGAATTTATTTTCTTGATTCTATTAACTTGAGTCTATTATAACTTTTAAAATGCAGATGCTGCAGATTTAAAGACCTATGATACCAAGCGTGTTGACAAGGATTAAGGTAGAAAATACAAAGACAAAATTTTTGTTATATAGCAAACGAGCAAGCGATTACCTGATTCGCTGAAATAGCGAAGCGACCGCTGCCCGTATGCATCCGTAATTGCAGATCCGTTGCCCATCTTTAATCAACGGAGGAGGGGACACACAGGAAGATAATATTTCCCCTTACTATAAGTCCCTCCTTACGATGGGAAGGGGAAAAGGACTTAAATTAGGCCTCCAGCATCAAACTAATCAGACGAAACGCGGAATTACTTCCACTACTTTGTCTGTCTTCTGTGTGGTTGTGGTATTTCATCGGGTGAGCCGAACCCATTTATGCAACAGATGTTGTTGCTGGCGTCTACCACTGTACCCATACCTAAACGGCTGGACCGATTTTGATTAGTGAGGTAATATTCGATTAGTATACTCTTCCCCTAAATAGTAGTCACCATGACAAAAAGTTTTAAGTAATCAAGTTTTCTAGTACAATAAATTATTACTTTTCAAAAACACACCTATAATCATTTTAAAGCATAAACTTTGTCAGTGAATTCATTCATAACGTACATTGAAAGAAACTTATAATTTTCGCAAAGGAACAGCTATAAATATCAATTTAAGGGGAACAGTAAAATTACACCTTTAGTCACCGGCACTAAAGTGATTTATTAACTTAACTTAGTTTTATGTTTCGACACGACAAATGTACATTTGCGTATTGTAATGGAGTTTTTTCAAACTTCTAAAGATATTTTATTTCTTGTATGAAAATAAATGTATGATTACTTCAATTTAGTTAAGGGTAATAAAATAATTTAACAGTCGTGAACATGTTTTATTTGAAGTAACTGAACATTCGTAAAACGTCTATAAATAATATATGGTACGCTCAATTATTTAAGAACGGCTTAACTCACGTGCGATCATCCGGTGACAGCACCGTCTTCGTTTCGGACCCGTCGGAGGTCCATCTTTAGGGCGAGTGTCGAGGTTGCGAAAACCTCAAAATAAACACTCATCCTGAAGATGGATCCCCGTCGGGTTTGAAACTAGTCGGTACCGGCACCGGAAGATCACACGTGAGTTAAGCCATTCTTGAATAATTTATTATTATGTCTCACGAAAGTTTAAACAATTTATGGTACGCTTAATTGTATTGTGTAGAGCACCGGTTATGCGAATCGGTCGTGAGCTTTCGTTCAGAGCTTTGTTATTTTAACAATTACGTATAAGAGACTCGCATAAAGATGTGCCACTATTCAAACATAAATCAAAGAAGAAAATAAGTTTAGAATAAACTATTTACTGCCACCCTGAGTGGAGACTAAAGGACTGCTTAGATAACCTGTCAAACCCAACTACGTTCATAACTTTTTGTATATTTAATTTATAAAAATACGCTATCAATTCTAGTACATTAGAATAGAAGATTGTAAATTAAAAAGAAGAGTATTTTTTTAATACAAAAAAACGGACAAATAATCGTGGGTTTTTGAGACCATAATCTCTGTATATATTGTTTTCTCTGTCATTATCTTTGATAAAACAGAAATAAAATGTTTTAAATGGAGCTTTTGGTCTTAGAAACCCACTGTAATTGGGTCAGCTGATATTAGATAATCAGCCTTTTCTTACAAAAGCGGTAAGTGGATTTGACGGAGGAGAGAATGCATAGGTTTATCCTCTTTCTGTGTCTATCCTTCGTCGATTGAAGGTAGGCAGCGCATCTGCAATTGCGGATGTTACGGCGAATTCAGGTGGCCACATGATCTAACTTTTTTAGCAACCGTATTATAAAAAAACTACTGAACATAGGCATTTGTAGTTAATTGATTTTACAATTACATATATGCAAATGTATAATTACCTCTCAATTTAATATTGCAAAGTAAAACGCAACAATGTGTAACCGGCTTTATATCGCGCTTCCTATACTTAAGTTGATCAAGAAATAAACTTAAGTACTTAATATAAGTTTATTGCTGTAATTATTATCAATAATCATAGTGTGTTGAAGTTTTAAAGTTATTAATAATGTGCTGGGAAATGAGTTACTGGAATATTTAATATTTAATTAATAAGTTAAGTTGTGTAAATTAAATATGTTAAGATAATTTAAGAACTCATGTGAGGCAAAAATTGTCGGTATAGGGGCGCGGCAGTGCCCCCGCCAAGTTGGCAATATTGTCGTAGTTATCTTATTGCAAAGGTACAGGGTGTTTGGAATATTGTTTTCCGATTTTTCAGATAATTAATAAAACAAATCTATGTTTTTTTTATTAGTTATCTGTTTTTATTCAATTTTATAATAATGTTGTCTTTATAGATCATGTATGACGTTTAATATTTGTTTCTATAAGACCAAGGTATTTTAGAAGTTAGTTTTTATGAATGAGTATTTCAGTCTTCTTGTTAAGGAAGTTCTAATAAAGTTATAGTTGATATTTTTTTTACATTTTTTATCTAATATTTTATATGAATCCAAAACACTTGACTACGAAGTTATCGTAAAATTGTCGTCTAACATTTAATGTGTCTGTAACGCCATATTGCGGCTAGTAGCGATAATAAACTCATGTTATAATATCCCTTTTTAAGTAACCATAAAAATGCTTTCGCGAAGTTTTACTTTTAACAATAAAGTGTTTATTGGCTTTTTACTTTATCACCACGAAGATGGCACATTTTTTTATTTACGCACAACGTTAGTGTTGGAGTACGTAATAAAAGTTTGTACGTAATAACTAAGCTTCTATATATGATTCTCACAAGTACTATAGAAGCTTCAAATTTAAACCACTTATGTATAAGTGAAATCGTTTAATCTTACTAATATTATAAATGCGAATGTTTAGATGTATGGATGTTTGTTTGAAGGTATCTCCAAAACGGCTCAACGGATCTTGATGAAATTTGGCACTGATGTAGAACATAGTCTGGCAGAACATATAGGCTACTTATTTTTTTTTAATTCCGCGCATACGGAGTCGCGGGCAACAGCTAGTACAACATAAATTTAAACGACACATTGGTGATAACAACTAAAAAGATCGTAAAGACCATATTGAATTCATTTTCATTGAATTTTATATAACGCATTAAAAAAAATATATTTAATTAAAAACTACATTTCACGTGTCATTAGTTTGCAAACGCTTATTTATTTGCTGGTGAATACATTCAATTCTTATTGGGTTTTAAAAAAGAAATCTTGCCAAACATTTTCATTGAAGCTTAAACGGAACGTTTGTTCGGGGTAAATAAAAGTGATGAATCATTGTATGACGAATACTTAAACGTTTGCCGAAGGGTCATGGGGAATTGCGATGACCAATTTATTGTCATTATAAAATGAATTCAAAGAATTTACTACAGGTTTGATAAAGTTATTTTATTAACAATTTTGTTCTTGCATTGAGTTTGTATCTAAACCATTTAATTTTTCAGTCGTGATTTATTAAAAAGAAAAATTAAACATTTTTTGAGAAAACATTAGGAACAGATCTAAGGAATGTAGACACATAATTTCTTAGGATTTTCCGTTTCAATTTGACGCATCAAAAATAAGTTCTATAATCTTACTAATATTATAAATGCGAACGTTTAGATTTAGATGGTTGGATGGATGCTTGTTTGAAAGTATCTCCGGAACGGCTCCACGGATCTTGATGAAATTTGACAGATGTAGAACATAGTCTGAAAGAACATATAGGCTACTTAATAAGTTTTTTTTAATTCCGCGCGGACGGAGTCGCGGGTGACAGCTAGTTATATCATAGAAATAATAAATCGTGTGGTCAAACAAAATTAGATTTTAATCCATTGTAACAAAACTTATTTTTCAAGCGCAACGACGCTTGAAAAATAAGTTTTGTTATTTTTTTAGTTTTCGGTATTTTTTTAGTTTCGACATCGCTTTCTTATATCGTCTTCCTGTTTCGATAACGGTATTTAGGCTAATTACCTTTAATTATTGCTTAAGACACATGTTAACTGATTATATATGACTAATAGACTTTTTACAATGCAACTTTGAACGAACTTTTACGAATGATTTCGTATTCGTCGATCGTTTATGTCTTTTTCTAGTCATAACTTAGCGAGGAGTTAAGTTATTTATTTATTCATATTGTATCTCCTTTTTTGAAAGACGATGAGATGGGATGACTATATGTTTAACATTTCAGACGTAGAAACAGTTAGACATAACAAATAAACATAGTAGAGTTAGAACACTATTATTCTGAAGATAATCGGTACTAATAGATCTTTATTATTAATTAAATATTAAATAAAAAAGGAGAAAAATATTATAAACATTCGCATTAACATATAAGGAATCAAATTGTTCATTAAACAAGGGTTGCTAGTATGAAAAAGTTATAAAAAAAAGGTACAACAGTATAGTAGGAGCTCTCAAAGCTTTCCAAGTATACTCGTCTGCGGCTAATTTATATTCTGCGCACACTGGAGTGGGTTGTTGACGTGCTAATTAATAAAGAGGTTACTATATAATAAGCCTCTGAAACTAGTTGATATTTATGTGATCATTTTTTTTTTACATAAATTGTGTCAATAATATCTATACAGCCAGTTTCTTTACTTATAAAATTGCGAATTAAAAAAAAACTTGAAACACTGATGTTATCTGACCAGGCATAAGATATACTAAGCGATAGCTCACTGGCGCCCTCTTGCTAATGTCAAAAAAGTGTTCTTGTCTTACTGTAGCTGTTTGTTATGTTTTTTATTTTATGTAATTTCATATGCTTATGTAGGTTTTATATCTGCTCTGATAGTACTTATCGCGGTAGCAGCGGATTACACCGGCTCAAATAAACTACTACGTGCTATACCTCTATGATTGAAGAAGTTTACGAATCAAACAGTACTTCGCTTTTTGAAATTGGTTAAGTTTTTTAATCTTCTAACATCGTACTATTAAACAGACATACCCTGGAAAACCTTTGGCCTCCTTTCTGACCAGTAGGGTAAAAATATGCATGACTAGATTACCTACTAGATTACCTACTAGATTACCTATGCAAGATTAAAATATCGTATCTACCTTTTTTCATATCTTTGAACAAATTTCCAGTTCCATCTTAATTACATCCACGTTTAAATTCCAGTAAGGTGAACAGATAACCTGGTCAAAGTTTTTGTGGTCCAACATTTTTTTATATGTAACCGTTCGGTAGATTCTTAACCATTTATGTTCTACTGAAATCTTATAATTATCAAACTTCTTCTAATTTTAATAAGATAATAATATGTTAATGCGCATGGTCAAGTCAAATTGAATCATCGTGTAGAACCTGTTTCCATTATATCAGCAGAAAGCGGCCCTTTCACACGTCCGCATCAATATTGACACGACAGATTTTTAAGTAATTGCCGTACCTTAAACAGTCTGTTAGCGTGTGAATGCCTTTAACACTAATATATAAAGCTTAACGGAATTTTTTAAATACGTGATATTTGTTAAGTTTAAAAGACTTTTTATTTTTTCCGGGGAAACATACTTGATGTGCGAAAAAGAAAACATACTATAATACATTTTAAACTGCTTTTAACTCTATCATTCTTTTATATATTACTAGCTGTAGCCCGCAACTCCGTCCGCGCGGAATAAAAAAAACGTAATAAGTAGCTTATGTGTTGTTCCTTCCAGATCTACATCTATGCCAAATTTCATCGAGATCCGGTGAGCTATTCTGGAGATACCTTCAAACCAACATCCATCCAAACATTTGCATTTATAATATTAGTAAGAAGTAAGATATATTATTCTACTAAAATTGTAATTATTCAGAAGCTTCAATAGCCTAAATATTAAGTTTAGGGTTTACGAAGTGGGTTCGAATCCGCCATTCGAATGTCTACTATTAAAAGTCCTTTTCAGTTAACATTCAATAAAAATGCATCTGCATAACTAGAATGAACTACATCCAAAAAAAGTGAAAGCAAAATCGATGGTAAAGTTACAATGAACTTTTAACTGCGTACAATCTCGTATGCAGTTAAAAATGAAAGCGAATACGCTTTGATTAATGAGTTCACTATCACAAGTCTAAAGGTTTTTCAAATCATCAAAGTAGTAGTCGAATGGTTTAATAAAAGATGGATTGAGTACATAAATACTTTTCCTTCAATCGGCCTAATTGTACACTCTTTTGTTTTTAATTTATTGAAAAACATTATAAGATTTGAAATAATGTAATATTTCTTGTGACAATTCCAAAAAAAGCTTAAAACTTGTTTAAAAATATCGTTCACGACGAATGCCAGAATTCGAATTCATGATCGCTAGATTGTTAATAATTAATATCCATAAGTATAAGGCTTTTGGCGCAAAAAAATCGTTTTAAGCAATAGAAATAATATTCTTACTAAAATTGTAGTCTACAAAGTTACTAAATATTGAAACCAAACAATATTAAGTTAAAAAAAATAGTATTACTTTAACTTAAAATCATGCAGCTGTGCAAAGTTACGAAGTTTGCGCGATCTGTACACAACAGTTTATTTTTAAGTTATGCATTGAGGGAAATACTTAGTAAATTATTGTTCAACGAAGAAAAGAACATTTCAATGAAGCAGTTTCCGGTTGTTTGATTTCTCAAGTCGGGATAAATACAAAAGAAAATTATTGATTTTTCGGAAAAAAATAATAACTGTTGGTTTCTGAGACCAAAATGTCTGTATAAAACATTTCATTCCTGTCATCATTATCTTTGACAAAACAGAGATTTTGATCTAAAAAATCCACGATATGACCTTCAAGCCCTACCCTAAAATATATTAAACGTGGATGTGATATATGAATTTTGTTGTCTTTTTACTATTTCTCTCTTCTTACAATAAAAATTAAAAATTATATAACATAAATATCTCAAAGAGCACACTACTCGTATATGGGTTAAATGAATTTCACTTTACGTCCACTTTCATGCTTTACTTTTCCACATTCAGGATGTAAGTACTCCATTATATTATATGCTTTAAAAAATAAAAATGAAACATAAAATTGTAGTTAAAATAAAAGTGATCTTAAGACTTGCTTTTGCAGAGAATTCTTAACATTTTGTTTGCAAAATTAAAAATGAAAAAAATGTAAAACTAAAGAGTCGTTTGTTTGTTTTTGTGTAGCTCGATTGCGACTCAAAGTGACCCACATGATGAATTCTCATAATCCTCTAGCAAGCACTCGTCAGACGTGCTTCATAAGAATTACGCTGTAACCCCCATCTGACAACATGGATGACATAAACAAGGACCCCTTCCCCCCATTTAAACAAGTTGAATGCGCTCCCCGCAGCCTCCTCGCACGTGCACCCGGGACGCAACCCTTTACACGTCCTCTCGTGCTTGCAATTAAAACGAAAACCAGAATGAAACGCGAGAAAGGCGAAACGCGCGGGTGCGAAAGGGACACCCTGCCTCATTTACCGGAGCACTTTTTATTTCCACTTGCACTCGACAGAGGTCGTCGGCCAATCAACGTACTCTGTTTCGCCCGCGCGCATTGGCCGGTTTGAATAGAGAGCGGTTTTTGAAAAATAACAAAAGAGGGTAGGTAATAGCGCGTTTTGTTTGCGACGAGTGGCGTTTTTGATTTGAGTGCCGCAGCTCGCGGGGAGCGGACGTCTTCAGAACTTAATTACTTTAGCGGTTTGCATTGTTGGGCTGCCTGAAGAGCGCTTTTGCTAAGTTGGCACTTCATTTCATTTGTCAGATGATGTTTAACATTGTTATTTATTGCACGCAGCCCGTTCCACGGTTCTCGAGTCGAGATATTGCAAAACAAGCAAATTAACTATGTTTATTTCGCTTTAACAATCGTTGTTGCTACATGATGTAGGAACCGCGCAGTTGGCTGCTGTTTGCTCTCGTAGGGTGCGAGTGCGTTGGCAAAGGCTTGATGTCTTACGATGTATATTATAGAAATCTGTTAGCTTTTGCTAATTACTTACGATCGGTACTTGTGTTTCGTACGCTTATATAGATTTCAAAAAGACATACTAATGAAAAATATTATCATAAAGTGTTTAAAAAATATTATAATTTTTCGGATCAAGGAAAACAATTTAATGCCCTTTTGTCATAACTGAACATGAAGTGAATATCCGGTATCAAAAAAATTAAGTCTTTTTAATACATAATACCTCATAAGTTGAGTGCTTGGAGATATCAGATTTAAAATTGAAGACAATGCATTCGAACAAAGCAGGCAAAAAATAAACACATATATGTTTCTTAGTAAATTTATTAGTAAATTGGAAAGCAACTGCTTACTTTACCAACAAGACTATTTTCGATCTATTTTCCATCTAACTTTAATTGTTTCTCTTCTTTAATTTTTAAGATTCTTTTCAGTAGTTCATCGTTCTTTAGCACTGTAAAAATGCATTTTTGTTAACAGGAACCTGGCGGTACCAAGCGCTCCCGCTCAAGCAGGCAACTCTTCGCTGGAAACCTTTACGACGCTGCAGAAGGAGAGCTGTCATAGGCTGGAATATCTCGTTGAGCGACAAAAACAGCTCTGTCTACTCTCTGATAGAGTGTTACAGGTAATAAATAATTTAGTGTTTAATACTTTAATCGGAGATTATTGTGGTCAAGTGCTAGAATATTCCTTATTTTTTTAAGAATCAGTACAATATAGTGTATAAAAGACTAGTAAACCCAACAAATACTTATGAAATTGGTCAAGATGTTGGAGCTAGTGGAAATTATAATGAAGTTAAATTAGTCGAATAGTAATATTTTTTTATATAACCTAGTTCACACAGGTGACTAAAACTATTATAAGAGTAATCACAGAACCATATAGTATTCATTTTTTTTTAATAATTATAATTTTATGAAGTAAATGAAATTGTACAATTTACTGACGAAACTTCCTTGCCGTACTTAATTATTCGTTATAAATCTCAGTACTTGATGTTGTTGTAAAACAGATTCCTAACGATGAACATAATTATAGATAAAGTTTAAGATACGCTTTAGAAAGGCTTATTACAAATTTAATTAAATTAAGTTACACTGTAAAAAAATACTGTTAGACACTGTTTAGTTAAACACGTTTTTTAACCGTTTTATTACCGCTGATTAATATTATTAACATCAACATGTTTATGTGTTTAACCATAGATATGTACTCAGTAACCATGATTTGTCCATAATCCGCGCTGGGCTCAAGAGTCACGGTATAAAAGGGAAGGTTGACGTGTGTTTAAGGTAAAATATATTTGAAACACTGTATAAGTGTTTTATACTAAGGCCCATAGAGTTTTATTTAGGATATGATGTCATATTAATAATTGAGAATATATAAGTTGTTTTGTACTTTTAGTAGATAAATATTTGGCCATTTATGTAGTATAGGTATGGAGAAATATAAATATTTCAAATGTCTTAGTTACGTAGAATATTATGTGCACATAAAAATTATTTACGATACATAAATAATAAGCTTTTGTTATTGCTATTTTATGATAATAAAGCCTATTTACCACGTTTTTATAAGTGGCAGCTATAATGTGTCATGTATTGTTCCGTTATGCGGGTTACATTTTACTTTACTTGTTGTTGAATATATATCATTTTCCTTTTAATTATCGCCTTACATTATTCGAAAATATTATCGAGTAATTTTATAATATGATCCGTAAAGTTCAGTTCAAATACGATTACTTTACCGTTAGTTTTTGATACTAAAATCTCTGTATAAAACATATCGTCATCCCTGTCATTATCTTATACAAAACAGAGATAACAATATTTTTAAACGGAGATTTTGGTCTCAGAAACCCATGGTTAGTCTTTTGTTTTGTCCTAATTTTTTTTGTTGAAACCTTGACTAAATCTTATAGATATAATCGTGTATGTAAGCTCTGGTGACACAGCCTGAACAAATTAATCGATTTTAATACATAGCGTTAGCGATTGAGTCTCATAGCGATTTTGAAAGTCAAAGAGCGAGTCTGGCAGCTCAGTGTTTAAGTGCAGCAATACAGGTCCCACAAAAGTTGTGTGTGAAGTCAACCAACTCGTACTGGGCTAGAGTGGTTGACTAAGGCCTAGTTCCTAATATAGGGTATACTCGATCACCTCATTGGGGTGTATGATGTGACGACATTACTTATTTTTTTTAAATAAATTATGATGTGGTGGTTACAGGTGCTGCAGACGGGCGCGGGGCAAGCGGTAGAGGAATGTCAGCATCAGTTCCGCCACAGCCGGTGGAATTGTAGTACCGTTGCTAATTCCACTGATATCTTTGGAGGAGTACTTAAATTTAGTAAGTTCTTTAACCTTGTACTTTTTTTCATTGTTCCTATCAGCTGTTTTAATTAAAATAACTCCCTTATTTCATATATTTATCTATTGTCACAAAATCAATACTTTCTTAGGTCTTACTTTACCTTTGTAACTACATTCAAGCCCAATATTTTCGTGTTTTTCTACATTTTAGCAAGTTTTTGTTAGGTTGTAGGTGATGTAGGTGATCTTCTACATATTTCCAAAAACACTCCACAGTTACACATTCAAGGTCATAAATATCGGGAGACGAATTGTGGTGTGATTTCTGTTTTTTTTTTCGAACTTAAATTAACTTCATTATAACTTAATGTAAGCGTACAGAATTAACCGTGGATTTCTGAGACCAAAATCTCAATTTAAAACATATTGTTATCTCTGATTTGTCAAAGATAATAACAGGAGTGACGATATGTTTTATACAGAGATTTTGTTATCAAAAACCCACGGTAAATGTTCTAATAATAGAAGTAAAAAATATAGTTATATAGTTATTGTAATGCACTTCTGTGTTCTGAGCATATGTTCTTTGATGTGGATGTTACTCAGCAATGGAATCAGTCGTCACTCCATACTTGTGTTTATGTTACAATCTGAGGGCATGACAAGCAACGCTACCACAGAACTACAAATATAATTGACCTGGCATTGAGAAACATACACTCCTAAGAGGCAATATTCTTTGAAAGTTACATATAGTATCTTGTCGTATTTATTTCATTGTTTTTTTATAATCGTATTTTACACAAATAGTGAGATTTTTGCAGCTCCTTAATTTTGTAAGAGCAATGTAAGATACCACGTGATAATATTTTGATTCTTTTGATATCATTACGTTGAAATAAAAGTTTAAATCTATCCCGTTGTCTCAAAATGTATTCAACATAAACATTGCACTAAAAATATTTCTGTACCATGATTACCTTAATCTTATTAAATATAACGTTTATCAAAGCGTAAACTTGCAGTTAAAAGAGGTCTTTAAGTACTTAGGAAGATTCCTGTGACGACAAAATATCTTGAATATGTTCTTCGCTTCTCTTGACCACACAAGCTAAAGTACGTCGTAAAATAATAATTAGATTTTCAATTACCTGCAACCACATGATACGCAGTAGCCTTAACTTTTTAATTTAATTTTGAAAGCTGAGGTGGTTTCCAGTCAAGACTATGGTCATAATATATTTACTTTAAATCTTCAACTAGCTTGATCAATTTGTAAGCAAAGTTTTATCCTACTTGAAGGACTAGTTTTTAGTCGGTTAAATACTTTGCTACTTCAGTTTAGAGGCATCCTTGGTAGAATTTTAAATAATAGCTTGTAAATCGTTTTTAAAATACTTTGAAATAACTTCAAATTTATTGGATAATTAGCGCCTGCGACTTCTTCAGCGAAGAAATAATGTTGCCCCATATATGCCCTTATACATCAGATACCTTCCAGTCAAAAATCCGTCAAAATTGGTTCAACTGATCCAGAGATTACAAGGAACAAACTCAACCTTGCAGACAGACACACATTTGACAAAATTATTTTTTCTCATCAGCAACGGAAAAACATATTGTGTTCGGAATATGACTTTCATTTCTAACATTTTATCTTACATTCCAGGATATAAATTAAATGTTGGCGTTTACATTTTCAAATCGACGTTGACTTTATTCTTTTTTTTTTAAATTACAGGTAACATGAAACGGATATTAAATCAAAAGATACTTTATACCAGCCGATTATAAGACTAAAGCGATTTTGATTCAGTCGATAGAGTGAATTTCCGCGAACGAATGTTTATCTAAAATTTGGATATCTTCCATGCATTTCGTATCTTGTTTCAATAAATTGTTTATTACTGTGCATCCTATATATAATTTATGTTTAATATCTTCATGCCAGGTCCATTTCTAGACGTTTTCAAGGAATTTCTTCTGTTCATGTATTTTGTTTATTTTCGAATGTCGATTACTGAGATCACGTGTGGACTTGTCGACGGAGCGGTTCAGTTTGTTTAAAGTATGCCACTAATAAAATAACCATTGTAACGTGACCTCTTATAGCTGATATGAAAAGAGGTTCGTAAAGAAATGCCGAGGTCAATGTCACTGGTTTACTGTATTAACAACGGTCGCTGAACTTACTCTACGTTTGTCTAAGATCCAAGATCCTGATGGTATTCAAAGTTCAAGTTTGTTATCCATAGAATTGATTTGTTCGGAATAACAGTGTAATTATATAAAATGTTATACTTTAGTTTTATAGTCACTGCTCTTGCTCGTTTTAAGAATTGAAAATTTATCTTATTGTAATGGCATGTAATGAAGTAGTAAGTGAAGATCATTTCAGTTTAAAGGTTCTAGAGGAATTTGAAAGTTAATCAAGCTATACGCTCTAAAAAGTAGTCCAGTATGAGAGAGGTTTCGGATTCAATTCAATTTGTTGTTTACGGCTCTCCTTTTGTAGATAGGGCCAGAGTCAATTGTATTTAGTCTTATATTTGTTTGGGAGACTCTGCGATGGTTCTCTTCTATTTTCTAAAGTCCCGCATCGTTATAAATAAATGTTCTTTATGTTCTTTTCTAGAATCTCGTGAGTCAGCATTCGTACATGCTCTCTCATCAGCGGCGCTGGCTCATGCGGTGGCGCGTGCCTGCAGCCGTGGCGAACTTAACGAGTGCTCGTGTGATGCTAGGGTTAGGAAGAGGACGCCCCGGCACTGGCAATGGGGAGGCTGTTCTGAGGTGAGATGAACATTTTGTATTCAATTTTCGAAGTTAATTATAAAAAATCAAATCAGGTAATTTCGATTCCGAAATCTTCGTAGACCAACAACATTAAGATATGCATATTTTAAAATTACGTTAACTTTTCAGGATATAAGATACGGTGAGATGTTCAGCCGAGACTTCGTCGACGCCAAAGAAGATAAAGATACTGACGTGGGTCTCATGAATCTCCACAACAATGAAGCGGGACGAAGGGTAAATTTAATACCTTAATCAGCAATTTTTTTCAAGTTGTGGATCGTCTGCAGAAGAGTCGCAAATCCGCGAAAAATTCTATGACCTTGTTTTTTCGTTACTTTTTTCCTCCTCCATGAGTATTCTAAAGGGGTTGTTTAATTTTTCGTGCTAAAGGGTTTGAGTCTAGTCTAGAAATAACTAATTTATTATATTTGTTGTATTCTAGGCGGTGCGCAGTCGCATGCAGCGCGTGTGCAAGTGTCACGGCATGTCGGGCTCGTGCTCGGTGCGAGTTTGTTGGCGACGTCTGCCGCAGCTGCGACTGGTCGGCGACGCGCTTGCGACGCGTTACGAGGGCGCATCACATGTCAAGGTCATTTCTACAGTACGTGGATACAGGGAGTTTTATTTGATGAAGATAGAAATTGCACTTATTGCGTAGGACACTGAAAGAGTCTTTAAGAGTTGATTGCTCGTACTATATCTACACATAGAGGTTCCCTTAGCAATCACTTAATAGCAGTGCGGTATTTAGTCACTAAAGAAAACTGATCCATAGTAGTAGAACACGAATCTGATAGACTAGTTTCCATAGTTGTAAATAAAAGCCCTCATGACCTAGTAGTAGACACTCAAATTATTAAAATATAAGTGTTAAATATTAATGACACTTGAAGACATAGTCTGCACTAGTCACATTAGAAAAAGAAAAAAATGTATTATGTTAAGACATGCGGAAAGTATAGTTGATTATATACGTAGTAATATTGTAAATGTTCATTCAATTGAAGGTGGTGGAGCGAAAACGTGGTAAGAACATTCGGAAGCTGAGACCATTACACGCGGATATGAAGAAACCAAACAAAACTGATTTGGTCTATCTCGAAGAATCTCCTGACTACTGCGAACCTAACGATGAGTAAGTATGACGTAATGAATACAGTTACGTTCGCTTGGTCCGGTTCATTTGCTGTAGTGGGATATGTGGGATGGAATTAAGAAGCAAAACCCAAACACAGAAATGCTAACAAAGACTTGACTTGAAGCAATGATACATTGGTGACTTTTCTTGTCGTCTGCTCTAAATTATTTCAGGCAATTGCAAATGTTAAGTTATGTGTTGCAGCTTAGATGTCTTCTACGACAGCTAAATTTTTACTGCCTTGGCCTCCAACGATAATAGTTTCTAATTGTCTCTATCCTGCGCCATCTCTACCCAATTCTGATCTCGAAGTTTAATTAGGTCCTTTTCCTATTTATTCAGCAATACTTGGGGCTGTCAACATTAATTGACCACATCTATTTCCTTTGACACTGTTCTGTGTGTTGATTAAACATTTCGTTTTCATTTCTTTCACAGATTAGGTATCCTCGGTACTCGAGGTCGGACTTGCAACAGAACATCAGCAGGTCTCGACGGCTGCCGCCTGCTGTGTTGCGGCCGCGGCTACCAGACCCGAGTGCGCGACCACGAGGAGAAGTGCCGCTGCCGGTTCGTGTGGTGCTGTCGAGTACATTGCGAGATTTGTCGGTACAAACGAGATCATCATGTCTGCAACTAGAACTTGCCCGTCAATGTATAACGTTGTTTTACTAGAGTCGTGTTTTATACCAGTTCCGTGGTACACCTGAATCTCGACAAATCAAGACTAATATAATTTAATCAATGCGTTAGGAAGCTCTACTTAAACTTCGACTCTTTAGCAAACTTTTAATATTAATCTTTTGTACATACATATACGTATGCATAAGGTTTGTGTAAATTTGATCAAATATTTGAGGCTACGTAGTATGTTGTATTCGACCTTTAGAAAAACTCCTAGACATTTATGGCTTTAATCGTTAGTTAGTTTCTTCTTAGATCTCTTCTATAGATTCTTTGCAGTCAATCAATATTTGCAAAGTAAATTGAACATTTGCTAGATCTGAATTTTTAATGTCCATGCCTTTCTCACCTAGAGAACTAAAACAAAGTTTAATATAAACCATTTTTATCACTTTCTGTGAAATAAGATCATTATAATTCAAGCCCAAAAATTTTAGCTTTATTTTCTTTAACAATTTGAAACTGATTTCGGAGTTTTCGTTATTTTTTTTTAAGATTACATTTGAATTTATTATATTTAGTGAAGATGGTTACCTCTTCATTGGCACTTAACGCAGCGAATGGACTGATTATTTTTAAATTATACGAACCAATTTCTTTTTTTATATTCTTTGATGTTAAGCTTTAAAATTATTTACAGTATTATATTAACTTATTTTAATTTCCGTGTACAAAGCTGTAAATATTAAATAATTTTGTTAATATTAGAATTAAGTTATTTTAATAAAAATATTCCCCAAAATTTCAAACATAAGTTATCGGATAATAGAAATGTTTTTTGAACAGTTGTAAATAAAAGCTTGATTTTTGTACTTAATAGAATTTATTTTATTCTACCTCAGAAGCGATATTGTTTCGATTGTTTTCTATGTACATGTACATAATGTACAAGTACACGGTGTACACGAATATGTACACGATGTTAACTAAATGCTTCTTTAATTTAAAAATTGTTTTGTATTTTGATATATTTTGTACATAATGTATTACATAAATGCTTACATTAGTAACTTATTGTATTAGATTGTGATAGATTTTACCCATTTTATAAACAATATCTTAACCCAATGATAAATTGTAGTTCGTGACTCAAATTTTCCAAATCTTTAGAGATAAGTTCTATGTTTCTGTCTGTAAATACTCTCATAGTTATTAATTCAACTGTTGCATTTAGGGCCGTTTAATAGGTCACTAAGGGTCTTCCCCGCATACACTTGTTTCAGTACTTGTTTGACTTTAAGTGCAGGAATTAATCTACGCTAAGGCAGACCTTTTGCGCCCTTTAAAAGTGCGACAGTAAATCTATTATTTTTAGGCCTCATAAATCTTGCCATGTTTAAATTTTTGCAATCGTTAAATTAATTGGAATTCAAATGTTTGTAATAGCAGATAAGAAATTAAATAACTTTGACTCAAACGTTTTGGATTAAAACTTTTTCTAATCTTCTGTATAAGTTGTCCGAAAATGACGTATATAACGTAAGATTATCTATTCCTTTGTGGAAACTATGACCATTTAAAACTACATTGTATCATAAATTTTGGCCTGAAATTGTTTTTTTAAGTTCATTACAGTAATCTATTAAAGATTTTTCGTTTTTTTTTTAATACTATCTTCAAAAACATTTAGTAACCAAAGCAACTTTTGCTTTTGTAAGTTGTCTTTCTTTGTATTCAGAATTTCACAACATCCTGTATATTGTAAAAGATAATTTGAATTATAACATCAGCATAACGTTAGAGTCAAAGAAAAGACTTTTAGGGGATAATTCTTTGAATATGAAATAGTTACTATTCGATGTACATTAAATAAACATGTGTTAGAAAGAATTCAATGTTTTATTTATTACGGTCACAAAAGTATTCAAAACTATTTTGTCTCATTATAAATAAAAATAACACAAGAAATTTTAATTGAATTCATGTATTACTAAAATTTAATGAAAGTGTTAAATTATTCTCCAAGAGGATTTTCCAACCAGGGGTAAACTCTTGGGCAGATGTTGCAAATCTGCATCCAGTAACTCATCTGAAACAAAAAAAAAAAATTGTGAAAAGTCATACTTTGCTTCATAATTCTTTTTTAATATCTACAAAAGTAGGATCTTTTGACAGAGAACACTCATAGTAAGTTAAACATCAGCTAATTTTTCTACTACACATTAATAAGACATTGCTTTTCTTGTATTGTTTTGTTGACTTACCTCAGTATGTGTGGAGGTGAGAGGTCCGCAGCTGGTGCGACGGCAGCTCGTAGACACGAAACTCTTGCATTCTTTCTTCACATACTCGTTCACTGGCACCGGGTTCTCAACCCAGTCGATCACTTCACCCGCGCTTACCTGAAATATGAAAAATATTATATAACAGTAATATGGCGTGGTTTTTCTATTTCTGGTTTTTAGGTTATGTATATCTGATCGATCCTAAATTCCACTTGCTTTTAATTTTATTATCAATAATTTATTCACAAATTATCAATTATTTATTTCGTTGACGTAATGAAAAAAAAAAAAAAATCTCACCATGAAAGCGTCATTAAGACTGTTCACTAGATCTAAAAATCGAACCAAAGCCCTCTTGACACCGGGATAGGCGGAGATGTACCACTCGTGAATGTAGAAGCCGAAGGGAGCGCGGTTGCCGAGGTAATGTCTCTCGAAGTTAGTAAGGATGAACTTAAACCACGCTTCTTCATCATGATGAGGCGGTCTAGAATATTCATTTAATACCATATTTTTTTTTTGGTATATGTACACTATTTTCATATGAATTTATGGGGAACTCCTAATATTTTTTAAATTTAAAAATTTGATTTAGAATATTAGAGGAAAGAGAAGATCATGAGAAAATTGTTACTTAATAATAGAAATGCGGTGACGCATTGGTGAACTTAATTCTAAAAGAGTTCTCTTACCGCTGACCATACCATAAAGAGAGGATGTTTAGTGGATATATCAGAAATCAATTGCTAATAAAAGAACTTACGTTATGCTAGTTTAAAAAGAAGAACTTTTACTTACACAAACACACAAGCATCAACCATAGAACAAGGGAATCCATTGAGATCTCTCCAGCTTATCATCGGGAGCACCCAAACGCCGGGCACTGACGCAGTCGGGCAAGGAGGAACGATGCAGTCTTGTGTTGAAGCGTAGTCCAATGTGTACGGCCACAAGCCAGGGTCTGTGAAGCTGGTGGTTGGCCACGTGGAGTCATATCGGAGACCTGTCGCTGCCATGACTTGGAAACTAGCATTTCCAGTCATTTGAAGGAAGGGAATTCTAATTCCTGAAAAGTACATTATGTTTAGCAAAATCATAACATACGTACCTTAACTGTTTCCTTCGCTACCTGTAATACTTGGCTATCAAAATCCGTGAACTTATAATTATTTTTGTGATTTTCAAAATTTTTGTTGCCGTCTTTTCTTTATAAATTGAATTAAAATCGAATTCATAATCTATAAGTACGATTCCACTAAAATAGTGTGCAATGCATTTGCTTAAAAATATTTAGTGCAAAACTCAAGCAGTGCAGGTACTAAGTTGATATCGCATTTGTCTTCTCCACTAGAAAGGCTGCGCGAATCTTTTGTAATTGTACAGTTCAGCACACTGGTGGAATCGCAATCTTAAAGTTATCAAAAATATAACGAGAGTCCTAAATATTAAAAAACTTACAACTACACTTCCATACCTTGTATGGCATCTGAGGGAATGTTAGCGAAGTGTGACATTTGACGTTTCTGGTCTCCGAATTCTTTCATCATGTTTTCGTAGGTTGCTTCTGCCCAGTACGACTGAGGAGTTTGATGAGAGATAGAGTGTAGAGCGATCTCAAAACCTTGGTTATAGAGCTCATTGACAAGCTGGTAGTCAGTGTACTCGTGGTTAACGAAGAAAGTGGCACTCGCGGGGCAGTTGTTCTTGTTAGTGCGTTGGTAGAGAATTTCACGGTAGGTCTCAATATTGCGAATGTTGACACCATCGTCGAAAGTGAGCGTAATGAACTGTAAAGAGATGCACAGATTTTGTGGAGACAGAGAGAAAGAAGTTATAATCGATTATGTTATGTTACGTACAAAAAATAATCTAAATTCTAATAACTTTAAATTTTTTAATTCGAGCCGAATTAATGTTGTTATTGGTTGATATTTTTCATCACCTTTTTGCCATCGTGCATCAACCGTCTGGTAAGAGGTCACTACATTCGTCTTATGTTTTTAATTACTTTACAATCATTATTTTATTTTTATTTTTTCTAAACGATTTATTTTCTGAAAACAGGAGGCGTTACATGCTGAAAGTGGGAAACTGCTTACTGCAGAAAGCATTTAGAAAAACTTTTGCCCAGTATTGGACTGATACAGGCTGCTGATGATGATATTTATTTTTTACCTGTGGAGTGTCTCTTGGTGCAAGCTCTCCAGGAATGTCGGTGGACGAGCACCTGCATTTCGGCAGTTTGCAAAGTTCCTTGTTACATTCTTCAGCTAATGGCGCCTCGGGTTCCTCAGCAACCGCTAAACCTATTAACACACTTAATAAAATAAACGTCACCGTCTTCATGTTTTCGGCGCTTTTATAAAGACAAGTAAATTGAAACTTGATGTCTATTTTATATACTTACTAATATTATCAACTATTTGATTTCTATCATCAATGATCACAGATTTTAATTGTAAAGATAAAAATAATCTGATAAAAGTACCGGCTCTTTGTGTAATTGTTTCGTTTTTCGCGGGTTTCCTTTAATTTAGTATCAAATATGATCCTTGATTAACAGTTAAACATATTTTTAGAACGAGATAGCGTATTAATTCGTTAAAAATTGTTGATAAAGTTTAGGTTTTCCTAAAATTTAAAGCCACACCTTAAGGAAGTTGGAAATTAAAATTAGGCCAAAAGTCTCTGGCCTTGCCATTGTCACTTGGTCTCACATCAAGTCATGAGTTGCCGTAGCTATCATCATCATCAGCTCACTATACGTCCCCACCGAGGGGCTCGGAGCCTACCCCAAGTTAGGGGTGACTAGGCCATAGTCAACCACGCTGGCCAAGTGTGGGTTGGTTGACTTCACACATATCATTGAATTTCTTCTCAGATATGTGCAGGTAGCATCACGATGTTTTCCTTCACCGTAAGAACATGTACATATGTAAATCGAAAATCGAAAAACACATTGGTAACAAGGGTTGAAAACACACGCCGTAGCTATGCGTATGCCGTATGAGGGGAATTTTTATCGCCCCTGGGTCGTGCATAAGGTCAGTGTAGAGCACTGGTGTGTTTCTTTGGATAACCCGGGACTCTCTTCAATTGCACTAGGGGATGGACACCAAGAGGGGTTTTAGTAAGTTATGTCGCACATAACCCTGTTTTGCTTCAGAAGGCTTGGTATCTTTTGACGATTTCACCTGCCAAAAAAAGTTAAAGTTAGCGAATACGCCGCCTCAATACTAAAGAAATTACGGCGGGCTGAGCAAATACTGCAAAGAGCCAATGCAATGGCCTCAAGGAGCTAAAAATCACAGCGAGCTAGAAGGAAAAGCATGACTTCTGAGACCACCCCTCCGAAGTAACCTGAAGGTAGTCCCGGTAGCGGTACCAAAAAAGTAATAGAGAGCGTTATTATAGTCGAAAACAGGACCCGCCAAAAATAAGATCTAGCACCGACATAAAGGTAGTGTGTAAACTTAAATAAGCCCCATATTTATTTTTGTAGGAAAGAGCTAATATAGAACACAGAGTATTAGTAAACAAGTTTTTACGCACTATTTTTATCTGTAATTACTTTTAGTTAGAACAACAATAAACGATTAGCGGCCATCTCTATCAATCATTAGCTATTATATTACATTTTAATTCTACAAATAAAATCAATTACTGAACAGTTTCTAATATCGGATGTTCTATGATTATCAAATAGTTTCTTATCGATTGCTATAAATCAAATTTCCGACAATAATTAATTCTAATTCCTCATTAAGTAATTATTTTACAGTTTATGCAGTGTTTCCCAAAGTGGGCGATAAGGGGCCCAAAAAAATGGGGGGCATTGAAATTAATTAAAGTAATGAAATTGTGATTTTTAAGTTTTAGGGCTGAATAGAAATTAGGGGGCGCTGAAATATAATTGATTTTCAAAGGGGCGGTGAAAGAAATAAGTTTGACAATCACTGGTTTATAGAATAGAACTGACCGAATGAGATTGTAATTTGTAGAAATGCAACAGATAGTTGACGGGTTTACTTGACTTCCATTAGTGCGTACTAATAATTGAGATTGAACATCTAGAGAAAATATTAGCTATAGTAGAATTTTTAAGATTAAGTTATAATAAGGTAAGACTTTAGAAAATAGTATCGGTCCTTATTAATTCATTCAAGTTCTTAAAACAAAAAGAACAATATTTGAAATTTTCATAAATAAAATATACCACACCAAATATAACAAAAGCCTAGAGTTTAATTGGAACGGTAAGGAGTGTTAGTAAATTGCAAATAATCAGCATTATGTTTTTATATAAAAAAAAAAAGCAGGATATTTTGAAGTTTGATAATATTAATTTTAGGGTAAAAGAAACATTAAAGACAATATAAATATTAACATAACTTTATTTGTTTTTGTGTATACAAAATAATGGTAATAAAATCAATAAAATACTTTCTTTAAAAGCATTTTCGAACATTTGTTTACAATAAATTTATCTTCCAAGAGGGTTTCCAAGCCAGGGGTACACTCGAGGGCAGGTGTTGCAAACTTGCATCCAGTAATCCAACTGAAAACATATTAAGTTAATAAAAAAATTCTTAGTAACTAAGTTGATGAGAAAAAAAAAGTACAGCACAAACCCTGTACCTTCATTGAAGAGTTGTGAGATAGGGAAAAAAGGATACATCGTTTTTTTACGTCCCACGTCAAATATTGTTTTCCTTTATACCACTTTTTTACAAATAACCATACTATACCAACTTCTCGAGGACCTATCCACTTCTTATAAAAGTAAGAGGGAGTTTGTTAAGGATAAGAGTACATTTATTTTGTCTTCATTATAGTTATGAATTACCCCATTGTGTTCGGATCTGAGTGGTCCACAGCTAGTCGCACGGCAAGGAGTCGATGAGAAACGTCTACAAGGTCTTCTGATGTATTCCGAAACCGGTATCGGATTTTGAACCCATTCAATTATTTGGTTGGCGTTTACCTGATAAATATAATAGTATCTGTATTATTCCAAATTTAAGACAATTTGTACATAATTTAAAATCATAACATTCAATTTATTTCTTGCAATTCATATCATCAAAAAGACTGCTCTATTTATAATGGACAGTTGAAGTAGAAGTCGCCAACGACCCCGTCCACACGGAATAAAAAAAACATAATTAGTAGCCTATGTGTTCTTCTAAGCTATGTTGTACATCTATGCCATATTTCAGCGAGATCCATGCAGCCGTTCTAGAGATACCTTCTAAAAAACATTAATCTAACTTTAAAACAAAAACTTTTGCATTTTATAATAGTAGTAAGATAAGGTAAATTGCTTTTGGTTCATTGAAAGACTTAGCGTAAATCGTAGGTAATTTGTCTAAGCCTTTTCCCATTGAAGTTGGTTATTCAATTCTTCAGTCTCTGCTTCAAAAACATCGTTACATTTTAAAAATCAAACTCGGAAATATTTCTCAATCTTACCATGAATGCATCATTCAAATTGTTGACGTAGTTCATAAATCTAACGAGAGCTGCTTTAACGGCAGGGT
Source organism: Papilio machaon (assembly GCF_912999745.1). Lineage (NCBI taxonomy): Eukaryota > Metazoa > Arthropoda > Insecta > Lepidoptera > Papilionidae > Papilio > Papilio machaon. The sequence goes on from NC_060010.1 coordinate 3,284,056, forward strand.
TAACAGCCAGGTACCATTCGTGAATGTAGAAGCCAAAAGGCGCTCGGTTACCGTGGTAGTGCCTCTCAAAATTGGTAAGGATGAAGTTGTACCAAGCATTCTCATCATCTAGGGGTGGTCTGTAATAAAAATTAATAATCTTCATTGTATCTTACTAAACGAATTACGATGATAATCGTTATAATAGAAAAACGATGAATAAAAACCACAACTATTTCAGCAGTGAATGTTGCAAAGAGTTGCTGCAATAGATATATTTTTAAAGTGACACGTGGAGAACTATAAAAATACGGTCAAGTGATCAGTTGACATTATAGTCTAAACTACAAAGGATTTGAGGTGAATATAAACTATTTGACTGCATGGTGGAGGACCAAAAATCAATAGCCATGAACTAGTAGGTGATGATGTCCTAAATTGTTGGTATTTCTTAAAAATACTATAACTATAACTAAATTTCCACACTGAAAACATCAGTCAATATGGAAAGATCCCACGTGCTTCTTTTCGAAGATGTCAAAGTGAAGCAACTCCATCTACTGAATATCCTTAGTTAACAAGTATCAATATAGTATCAAGGTTTATCCGTTAAAAATAAAATAAATCTTACGTGAAGTAACAGCTGTCTGCCATCGAGCAAGGAGAACCATTTAAATCAGACCAGCTAATCATTGGTATGACCCATGGTCCTGGAATGGACGCAGATGGGCATGGCGGTACAATACAGTCGTGAATTGAAGCATAGTCAAGGGTATAAGGCCAAAGTCCTGGGTTAACGTGGCTAACAGTCGGCCAGGAGTTATCATACACAAGACCAGAATCTGCCATCATTTGGAAGCTTGCATTACCATTCATTTGCAGGAAGGGAAGACGAACACCTAAAATTAACAAATCAAATACTTTTATATGTAAATGAGAGGAAGGAAAATTCGTTTTACGATTTTGCATTAAAATTTATAGTCCAAGCGTTCAAAGAAAAAGAATTGTCGATAGAGATGCAACAAAAAAAAACAAAACAAAGTTTACTTTACTGTATGAAAATAAAAATAAGGTTGTTAACCTCTGATTTCTTGATCCGGTATCAATGCGAAATGCGACATCAGACTCTTTTGGTCTGCAAACTCCTTCACTAAGACATCGTAGTCGGCTTCCGCCCAATACGTTTGCGGAGTTTGATGTGTCATCGAATGAAGGGACACCTCATAACCACGGTTGTACAATTCATTGACAAGAACATAGTTGGTGTACTCATGGCTGACGTAGAATGTAGCACCAGCGGGACAGCCATTAGAATTACTACGGCCGTATAGAACTTCCCGGTATGTTTCTATATTGATAACATTTACTGCATCGTCAAATGTTACAGACACGAACTGAAAAAAAAAAAACACATTCATTAAACAAACATGAACCACGATCTCAACTCATATTTAGTGGTGAAGTGGTTAAAAGATAGTAATGGTTAACTAGTAAGTGTTCAATCATCCTACTATCGAAAACACCAACGTCAAGAAGTGTCGCCTAATTAAAAATAATTTCTTCTCTTGATGGTGGAATCAAAGATAAATTTATTAGTTGTTCAATTGTTATCGATGAAAAAGATATCCATCTATTAATTGTTAAGAACTTATAATTAAGATAAGGTACGATTTGTTTTTGATTTTCATAGAATGATAAGATTTATAAATGCAAAAGTTATGTATCCGTAATTAAATGATTCGTAATACGAGTATCTATGAATCATTACAGTATTCAATAATAAATGCAATTAAACTATGTGGTGTTCAAAATTATACCAAATGAGAATAAATAAAGGGATCATAAATTAAATAATTATTTTAGTTAAATATAAAATTTTCTTTTTAAGAGAAACCATGACCGAATCAAACCGGACAGAATCATCAAAGAAAAAATGAGACAGGCATAAGTGTTGTAAACAAAAAGTTTTAATCTTGGAATAATAACATTGCAAATACAGTTGAGTAAAAATATTTGAATACATTCCATACCTGAGGAACATCTCTAGGTGCTAATCCTCCTGGTATATTAGTAGAAGAGCATCTACATCTTGGCAATAGACATTTAGTTTCATCACACTCTTCGGCTAATGGCAATTCAGCTGCAAAGGCCACCACAAACAAAGACAATAGTAAAATTAAACGCATGTTTTCTTATCAACTACGAATTTTTATATAGCATAGGTTGTCTTTAGCTTCAATATTTATAGGGACTGTTTATCAGATATGTACCGCTTTTAGTCAAATGTTTTCTACATGTGATTACGGATGACACGTTATTTTATCGCAATACCTAGATGTAAGGTTTATTTTTTTGACTGACGTGTCAACAGTGGTGTGTCACATTCGTAAGTATGATTTCAAATGTATTGGTAGCATCAAAAATCTCTTAACTTTATCTTACTTAACTATAATAATGAAGTAAACAAAGTCTGTACAAATTCATTGAATAAATTCTTAATCGGTTTTTGTTTTATTTATAAGTAGTTTTTAATTAATTTAAAATACTCTTCTAATGTTAATCAGTTTACAGAGGAGAAAACATGAATCTAATCCCACCCAGTTCTTAAAAAGAATTCAAACTTAGGCACGTCTGTTAGATAGATCGTGAACTTAAAAATACAATAGTATCCACAAGAGTGGATAGTATTGGCCCAATCACGGTGAAAATAGATGACAGATGGAATAAGCTAAATTAAAGTATGAATGAAATATGGCGTAATGAAAACGGTGTCGAATCCATCAAAGATGGATACGGAAGCAAGATGGTTGATAGAAACAAAATTGTATAAAGACCAGGACAAAGTGCCATAAGACCCCAGGCAGATGTCTCATGTCTGATAGTGCCGTGCCTATTCCGTGCCGTGATAGTCCAGCGCCCACTCAGGATTGAATATCGTACAGTTCACTGATACCATGGGCTCTATAATTTTGCAAGTTTGCATTTTAACAACTAGAAAAACTTTGACCTAATTACATTGTAAGTATTAAATTCCCGAAATGGGATGAAATAAATGTCCTCGTCTGATCATTTATATTGTGTAAAAAAATACCCTTCTGTCAATCGATCGAAAAAAAAAACTTCAATTTTATGCATTTGTGTTGATTGAGATAAGTTAACTGAAATCGTTAAATGCATTTTGATTAACATTTCTGATTTCTTATTACAAAGGAAATTGATCGTGTGATAAAAATTCTTTGAAATATTTGCCGCTGCGTGATTATTATTTTCGTTATCAATTCAGTGCTTTTGTTAGGGAATTTAACATTACTTACTACAAGCGTTCCAAGAAATGTATGATATTTTGTATTGAACGGTTAAAAACTTTCTTTTTTTTTGGGAGAAATTAAATTTTGATTCCATATTTTTAAGCTTACGTATTATTACTTAGGTATTATTATTAAAGCTTAATTTGATGATTTTGTTCGTGCATGCATAAGTATTACCGTTATTTATTATTTATATTATAATTTATATTATGTTTTTCGATCTTTTGCTAAACGAATATGATTGTTTTATATTCGTAATTGTCAGCTAACTAGAACTTTTTACAGAGCCACCTATCGTGGACATCTGTAAACATGACGTTAAGTTTACTTCACAGTTTAAGTTACAAGTTAAGTTAATACAAAACCTGTGTAGATGGCGCTTTGTTAAAAGAGTAACATAATCATGCATATGCAAACTATACTTAAGCAGTGGCTCTAACACAAATATTTGTAACATCCGCCATCATATCGTCGTCGACAAGATTTGCGCCCCCATCGGGCGTATAGTACACCATAAATCTCATACTAAGTTTAACATGATTGACGATGACGATACGAAGTCAATTTTCACCAATATTCGTACTAGGCAAACAGAACACAACATGGTTACGAGATTCATCGCGACAATTTGTTTCTTTACTGATTTAGTTAGCACTTTATCTAAAGAATAAACCAGTCACATTCTACCTGATGTTAAGTGATGACGAAAGATAGTTTAATAAATGCCTTCATCGAAATCTTGCAGGCAATTGAAAAATACTAATAAGTAAATGAAAAATGCAATGAATTGTCTTTAATTATTTATCATTCAATTATGAGAGTTAATAATTTAACTATATTTATTTAGTTAGTAAAAATGTACTAATATTTATTAATTAACTGTAACTCTTCCACTTATAAACTCTATTATACTAAAAATAATTGTAAGTACTTCCTAGCAGTAGTAATAATTCAGTGAGTTGTATAAAGCCAATGAAAAGCAGCTTTTAATTTTAAAGCTTTGCGTCGCCTAATTTGAGAGCTTTTGTGGTGCTTTTCGCTGTTAAGTATAAATGCTATTTAAAATTGTGTTACATTAAAAACAGGATAATATGCATTATTTATATATTACTAACATTTTTGTTGAGATTTTAATTAATATAACCTGTGTTAAAGTATATATTTTTTTAGGTGACACTTTCCACAGAACACCATTACCTATAATATATCAACTCGTTAATGTTCTTTAAATAATAGAGAACAATACGTCTTTGTACATTTTAGCAGTAGAAACCCACGATGTGTATATAAACGCCAATAACCTAATATTTAACGGTACGGATATCCGATCAAGAGATGGAGGGTTTGGAAGCCCCCATTCAACTGACGTGAATCATATTCTAGCATAAAGCTTACAAAAAATTCTTAATTATTCTTAGAACGATTGAAATGTATAATAACATGTTACATTTTAGTTTGCACTAGAAAGGCAACATTAGAAAGTTTACATTATGTGTTTTTCATTTTCTATTACTGATATTTAGTCACGTAAATATATTTTGTGATAGAATTGATATGAGTATTATGTAATATTTAAAAATACAGTATTTTTATTGCATAAAATCGTAAATTTAGAATAGCTATCGAATTCGTTGCGCGACTCATTTGTAGCAGATATTGTCGAAATAAATTGGAACTATCGTATCGCTAACAATACTTAACGAGTTGTGAAGGACGTGAAAATTGGCTTATATACGGGACACGATCACTAGTTATAAATTTTTTAACCATACAAATTTTAAATACTAAGTTAATTTAATTAATAAAATGAATACTGTGAATTATAAGAATTTTAAATTATTTGTCACAATATTTTATGTATAAAAGAAAGTCGTGTTAGTTACATTATTTATAACTCAAGAACGGCGGAATCCATTTGACTGAAAATTGGTGGGCAGGTAGCTTAGAACCAGGAAACGGACATAGGATAATTTTTACCCCGTTTTCTATTTTTTATTCCGCGCGGACGGAGTCGCGGGTAAAAGCTAGTATTTTATATTTGTTTCTTTTATCAGAAGAGATAAAATTAATTCTCTCCGATTCATAGGATCGTAACAATTTGCGGTTGTATAGGTGTGATAATAATCATAAGACATTTTATCCGTTCAAATACATTACAAAACTTAAAATAAAATTAAAAGATTAAAAAAAATTAAACGTTCGCTTATATAATTAAAAAAAAAGGACACGAAAAGTACTGGATATACACATCAACAAAAAAAAAAAATAATAAATCAAATTATAATTAAGCGTTGCAATTCAGAGCAGAACGGGTATGATGTATATATTGATTCAGTTCGCTAAATGAAAAAAATACTTTATTGTTGCGGATATATATTGGAGTTGATAATCCCTTCGATGTTCCTAACGTGATTTTCTCTCCACATATATGTTAAAAAACTTGGTTAACCTATAATTAGGAAGTCCATCCTATCTTACAATATTCATACATTTTAGTTCACAAAACATTGTTTTAGTAACAATAATAAATATGAAGTATAACTTTGTTCAGTTTGTTGTAAAGCTTATAATGTAAGCGAGGGTCGTAGTTAAATGAAAACGTTTAGGATCCTAAGCTAACACAGAGTTGAACAATGTTAACTATTACATCATGCCTTTGTTTTTTTTAATGTTTTGTAAACGAACATTAACAGAATATGTTTAATAGGAGTCATTAAATGGTAATTTCAGCAGAGTTCATTAGCACTTATTAAATAAAGCATTGATTCTTAAATTTTAATAAATACAAGTAATTATGACTCCTTCGACAAATAAGAATTCTAGTTATTTTTTACTTATTTATGTTTGTTTTAATTTTACTAATTAATTTGTGGCAATATTTTATACAAACCACAAATCTTACTAACTTAGAATCTTCGCCGAACACGACGCCTTTAAATATTTACTGAGCAAACTTTGCTTACTTTGTCACTCACTGAGGAATTAAACGGCAATTAACGCTCTAATAAATTTATCAGTAAAGTAGATGTTAGAAATTGGAAGTCGATAGAATTTCTAGTTCACGTTTGTGCATTTGATAGAGAAGGGGACGCTTAGCAAGAGAATATATCTCCTCTTTCTGTGCATCCCCTCCTCTGTTGATAAAAGGTACGTAACGAATTTGCAATTGCGGATGTCTATGGGCAGCGATCGCTTCGCTTTTTGGGCGTATTCGGGTTCGTTTGCTCGTTTGCCACCTTATGTTATAAAAAATTAAATAGCTTCCACAAATTTTATGCAGAAAAGATGTCTGTCATTGTACTAAACTTAAGATCTACGACTTTCTAGATTCTAGATGATAAAAACAATAAACACTTGATGATTATATTTGTTCTGTTGTGTAAAATTAAATGACAAAATAAATACTAATCAAAATGAAACGAATGTATCACGAATTAATTAATTGAGACCACAAAATTGACATAATGACAGAAATACCGATATCTCGACCACAAATATTGACAATGTTGCTTACTATAATTAATAAATTAATGGGTTGAATTAAGAATTGGGGTAAACAAATTACGGATTTTAAGTCTTCATGACCACGCAACGCGCGACAATTTACCAACTTGCTTTTATTTACGTACTTCTATGAACGGACACGTACGGACACAGGCCACATTGTTTACTTTGTGTTCGTCCGAATCGAACCATGCAAACTCATTTACAGAATAACCCCTTTTGATTGATGTTGTAGAATAGTTTATATATATTTATCTTACTAATATTATAAATGCGAAAGTTCAGATGGATGGATGAATGTTTGTTTTTTAGAAGTTATCTTCGGAACGGCTCAACGGATCTTGATGATATTTGGCATAGATATAGAACATAGTCGGGAAGAATAAATAGGCTTCTTACAAAGAGCTAGTAGTTCAATAAAGGAACTTAAAATAACAAAGAACATGATACAAGCTAGGAAATCTGTAATTTGGTTAAAAGAAGTCAGGCTAACAATATAGGTACATATAGAAACAGAAATCAATTCATTACTGCCAGTCGCAGTCGCCAAAACCTGACTTCACTAATGATATGGTTCACCGATCTAATGCGTAGCCACTAGCCACTAATATCCGCTATGGTCTGCTCGTAATAAACGACATGGATTTATAATTGCTGCTTAGTTTGCGGCAATTTGTTAAAGTAGCACTTGCTCGTATTGACTTGTAATTGTTTTATATAGAATGGTATATACAACTTATTTTTTAAATGGTATACTCAATATCTCTATACAAATAGTATGTGTAAAAAAACAAAATAATCCATTCCTGTATAAAAACACTTGAAAGTTGAAGAAAGTATTCGAAGCTAATAATTTTTAATATAACTATTACGGACTTAGGAGCCTTCAAGAAAAGAGCCTATCCCTTCCTTAAAGGCCGGCAAGGTATCTGTGATTCCTCTGGCGTTGATGTCCATGGGCGTCGGATCAAATAATTTTAGGCGGTTCCTTGCTCCTTTGCCCCCATCTCTTACAAGAAAATATAACTGGTCGAATTTATCCTAGAATATTCTTTATGTTATATTATAAATGTGAATGTTTTGATTAATGGATGTATGTTTTTAGAAGGTATCTCCAGAACGGCTCCATTGGATTTCGCTGAAATTTGGGTTGAAGCATACATAACGAACGATTTGCGACTCATGCCTCGCGATGTCTGTACGCGGCTTAACATCATAATTTAATGAATCACATAAAATGGCAAAACTGACGCCCAACCTTACCTTTATAATTTAGTAGTATCATTTATTTAGTCTTTTAATATTTTGTTAGATCATAAATACCAATAAATAAATCCTCAAACGTTCCTTCTTTATCTAATATATAAAATTCTCGTGTCGCGGTGTTTGTGGTTAAACTCCTCCGAAACGGCTTGACCGATTCTCATGAAATTTTGTGAGCATATTCAGTAGGTCTGAGAATCGGACAACATCTATTTTTCATACCGCTATTAAGTTTTTTTTTAACTGCGCGCGGACGGAGTCACGGGCGACAGCTAGTATGAATATAGATCTGATATTTGATAGCACAGTATTATTATTCCAAAGCGTTCTTTTCAAAGTGATCTTTGCAATATTTAAATTCTTAGTATCGCATTACAATTGATTTAATAGGAATTAAGATCAATTCATATTATGATTATGACATTTGAAAATGGAATAAAATTAAACAAAACCCTTTGAAATGTAATTTTCTGATAAATATGATTAACTATCTGTCGACCGCGACTCCGTCCCCGCGGACTTAAAAAAAAAACATAATAAGTAGCCTATGTGTTCTTTCAGACTATGATCTACATCTATGCCAAATTTCATCAAGATCTGTTGAGCCGTTCTGGAGATACCTTCAAACAAATATCCATACAAACATTCGCATTTATAATATTAGTAAGAAGTGAGATTATATGAAGTGATCGAAGTTCTTAATAATAGTAATTAAAAAAACAAGATTTATATTAATATAAACTTGATTCAAATACTGAATTGAAATGAAACGATTGGAAAATCATTCCGTGATGTACACAAGTATTTATTTCTGCTCTGCGAGCGAGCGGATACGAAGCAGAATGCATTCCAAACAAAATTGCTAGTATTAGAAACGTGGTGTGGAATTCAAGATTAAAGCTCGTCCGTGAATTCTTGTGATATAGAGAAATGATATTTTTGATTATTCAAACAATGTACAATGTACTAGATGTAAATTATATGACACTATCAGTCAGTCAGTCACACTGTCAGTCAGCCAGCGACTCCGTCCGCGCAGAATTTAAAAAAAAAACCCCAAGGGGTCGATATCGACCACTTTTTGGTAATCCCTCATCTAAAAATTCGCATTTATGATATAGGTTTAGGTTTAGGTTTAAAGAATTTATTCTCAAAAAGACAAACAAAAAGTCACTTACATGAGAACAATATAGCACACTATACATAATGCAATATGATATTATTAAGATGAAATTATTTAATATAGTCCCAACTTTAATAAGGTCATATATTTATGTAAATATGTTGTGCTTAGCTTAGTTTTTGTAGGAAGAAGGTGAAAATTGATTTGAATGTATATGTGAAAGGTGAAACATAGAAGCTTATTTTAAATCAGAGCGAACATGAATAAAAATCATAAGAATAAAATTATCAGATAATAAAAATCAACTATGAACTCGGCTTTCTATACGGACTAACCTCCACGAAAGAATGCATTGAATGACTCTTCAAAATTACTCCTGCGGTAACAGCTGCAACCTAAAGTCTACATAAATTTGAAAGGACATACAAACATAAAAGAAAAAGCATTACTTTCCTGTCAACTTATTTATCATTATATTTAAAATGGAGGCATAAAATCGTAAGGCTTTTAGCATTTACGTAACATGTAACATGTGTTACAAAATGGAGCGACATAAAGGTTGTTCTCACTGAATTATCAAATCCTGTTTTCAAGGTTTACTTAAAAGCATCGATGTCATTTATCATTCACCTTTGGTTAACAGCGACCGCGACAAAAGGACACATCAATCTACGTCCACGGTCGCTACTGATGCTACAAACTTTTGCTTCAAATCTTAACCACACATTAAATATATTTTGGTTACTAAATATTTAATTTAGCTTAATGTAATTAGTACCGGAATATAAATACAAAAGCAGAACTAAAAATCCTATCAATTATTTTTTTTCAAGTAAATATGTAGATTGCTATTTGAAACTTACTAATATTGATTGTAATAATTCTAAGTTTTAGACTTCATAGGATGTGGTTTACGATAATAGACAAACTAGCTGTCGCTCGCGACTCCGTCCGCGCGGAATTAAAAAAAAATTAATAAGTAGCCTATGTGTTCTTCCAGAATATGTTCTAAATCATCAAATTTCATCAAGATCCGTTCAGCCGTTCCAGAGATACCTTCAAACAAACATCCATCCATCCATCTAAGCGTACGCATTTATAATATTAGTAAGATTGAACTCACGCTCACTGGATCGGATCTCTGTAACTATAACCATTATTCTACTGGCACATTCGACCGAGGATTTTTTTATATTGTGGCCGCAAATGTTGAACCTTTGTCTTATATAATGAAGTTAAAAAAAAACGATTCAAATCCATTAGATTGAAAAATAAAAAGAACACCTTTTTTAAAACGATCAAATCCAATTTTCTAGATAAATATTTTGAAATCATCACTGTTTTTTTATCATCGTGTTGTTTTTAAATTAACGTTTGTCGTTGTAACAACTTTATTTCGCTGTTACGGGATAAAAATACAGCGATAAAGCGTAACGATCGTAAACAACGCATGAAATTTTAAATGCCACTTTTATCGAAACTAAAATATGCCGATAACGAAAAAACATTGATGTTTTTTTGGAATTTTACATACACGACAACTATTGTTTGTTTAGCTATATACAGTCGAACCTGGATAAGCTAGAAAACTGTACAAGGGAGAATCATTGTCCGGTAGCGACGGACGACCTCCATATACGAGAATTCGGGCTATAGAGGAACCTGTATAAGCAAGAAAAAATCACGGTCCCATGGACTCTCTTCTTCTTCTTCTTCGTCAGTCTAGAAGCAAACTTGACGATTATTAATCTTGGTTTTCCTTGGACTTTGGTTCTTCTTTTTCTTCTTCTTAGTCGTATTGGTGAATATTGTGATAGCTAAGAGCTTCGACCAACATCTTAAAAAGCTCTCGCTAAAAACAGTTGTATTAAGGACCTGATACAAAAGGCAGTTATTTTAGAAACCGCGCGCATAGTGAGGAGGTTCCTGTCTGTAGCCCTCACCACTATCTAATCTTATCGTAATTCTTTATGTAACCTCAAAAGAAAAGATATTTCATATATTAAGGTACCATTTTGCTTGTACTCCGTTATCGATTGCGCTAAACAAAGGCAATTCATAAATAAAGGAACATGCTCTGAATTGTAAAGGAACATAATAAGATCGTTATGTGCCTTCAACAAAGCGAATTGTCCTTATACAATTTCGATTACAAATGTATCAACATTGTGTTTTTCATAGGGAAGCGATGTACAACCTTTACATATTAATGAAATTGGAGTGTCTTTATGTAACATCGAAAAAAAAAATGTATGATGCATTTGCGTTGCTGATAACGAAAAATCTATATATATAAAATTATTGTCTGTCTGTATGTCCGGATGACCGCGTTTGTTCCGGATGACTTCTGGAACAGCTGGACCGAATGATGGGAAGATAGTTGATGCATGCGAGCATATTACAGGCTACTCAATATGTAAGTGGATTTGCGTAAGGAGGTAGTGAATATAATAGCTGATAGAAATATACGGATAAGAAGTACATACTTTACAAACGGGCAGGATAATAATGATTTTTACTTTGAATTTTATATTTATTTAATTAACTTGTATTTTTCCTTAGTTTAAAAAAATGTTTTTTTTTTTTTTTTTTTTCATTAAAATGTCTAATTTTTTCTTTCTATTTTTTATACTTGTCATTTGTTAATATTTAAATATTCCCAAGAGTAATCTTGTAATCGCTCTTAATAAATAGACAGACTTGTTGAACTGTTCAAAAGTAAATTTGATGAAAGACTAAATACAGTTTAAAGTTAAATAATTTAACTTGATAATTATTGGTTCTCTTCTTGCTTAGTTCTCGTGTTGTTCGTAGGCAAGGCAAGTAATTAGGTTACTAAATAAATTAAACACTTTTAAGTATTGCTGAGAGCGTCAGTGGCGCAGTTGTGTCACGTCTTAAGACAATGGACCGAAATCTACACTTCAAGGTACGGTCACTGCCATGTTATAATATGTTATTCGATTTTAAAATTACATGTCAAAATTTATCATACATTTATACAGTTATGGAAACCATTGTGCAACCTGCACATATCAGCGAAGAAATTAAATGATATGTGTGAAGTTAACCTGCATTGGGTTTGCTTTGATGTTTCACAACATCTTGATATGACTTAACTTCATTAAGATGAATATTGTATATTAAATAAGTTTTTTGATAACTATTAATCCGTAAGTTTAAAAGTTACCCTCGGCTTAGCCAACTTACTTAAGTACAAGGTGGTCGAGAGGTTTTGCTCGTAAAAATAACTTAATCCTTTATCACGTACACTAAGTTACGAGCATAAATTTCATATACAGCCATTATGATATACACATTTTGCACAAAATATAACACTTTAAATGTCACAATTTTATGAAGTAATGTATACTTATATTATGGTTAACTCCTTTACTTTAAATTCGCTTTGATATTACCTTGACTTACATTCGAACTGCACCTGACATAAACGCTACGAAATATTTGCCTAGGAATATTGATTGTACACGGAGTGTAGAAAACCTAACAGTCTACACGTAGCGAAAGCGCTGTATTTGACTCCTCAAAAGCAGTCATATTTTTGCACAACATGAAAGTTTACAAGTGAAACGTCTACATAAGTATTTTCTTAGATGAGAGGAGAGTAATGTTTTTACATTATACAGTACAATCTCACTAATCCGGCACTATTAAAAACCGGAGGGTGCCGGATTATTGGAATGTTCGGATTACTGGGTTATACTGAAAAAGTCATCGGTAATAAATAAAATAAAGCATTTCATAGAGAGAATAAATGTATGTAATGTATTATTATGGAACAATTGAATTAACATGTAGGCACATATGTAATTAACTAGTTTTGAAATAATTACGGGCACCCTCCGCCCACGCCTCCCTTTCCCCTCTATACCTGTGCGACCAAAGCGCAAAGGGAAAGGGAGGCGTGGGCGGAAGGTCCCGGATTATTGGACGTGCCGATCTATCGAAGTGCCGGATTACTGTACTTATGTATATATGACTTACGACTGATGAAAAGTGAAATGTAATTAGATTTTTTTATTCGCAGAGTGTTTAAGAATTCAACCCGTAAACTTCTATAGCCAAATGGGTCAGTTCGATAGGATTAATATTTCACAGAAGATAGGCGTGAATGTATTCTGCTTTTCATCTGATGAGTGAATCCTAGTTAACGCTAGTTATCTCTACCTATATTTGTAAAAGTAAAAAGTGTTGTACTTTAATGTTTCGAATGATATAAGAACGAAGTTATGTTCTAATATTTGTTTATCTTATACGCTGTATAAAAATCTGGCATAACAATCTACACGTTTCAAGGGTAACGTAAGTGTGTAAGCACATTCCCCAAGTTCACGCCACCCTTGGGGTGACCCGCATTACCTTAACATGCTTTGCTTATTATAATAAACTCACTAAACTTCCGCTACGCATGATGAATATTGAAGATACAGTTTTAGGAAGAATTTTTAAACAATTTTGAGAGTTAATCCTAAATTCCACGTCAAAGGTAAGAGTTTACTTGAATTTTGAGGTACGCGCATACTTTTATTACGATTTTCTTGCAATTGACAATATTTAAAAAAAATTAAAAAATGATAATCTTGAATCGAACGAAGGCCCCTTTAGTAAAAGTAAATTTTTATTGCGTTTAGAGATTGCTTTATTGAAATTGTGTGAGAAAATATCAAATAGTTTTAAGTTTCGACGTTCGCTTAGAGATCAAAGTAATTAACGAACGAATGTGGGGACACTTTGGTTATCGAATATTGAACATCGATTACTTTACGTTTTGTTTTTCTTTACACCAGGAATGGTTATATTTAAAATGATTACGTAACGTCGTTGATTATTTTCATTTATTAAAAACAAGTGGTCGCCCGGGACTCCGTCCGCTCGGAAAAAAAAAAGACTTAATATGTAGCCTATGTGTTCTTCCAGACTATGCTCTACATCTATGCCAAATTTGATCTAGATCCATTTAGCTGTTTTGGAGATACCTTCAAACGAACATTCATCCATCCATCCAAACATTCGCATTTATTATATTAGTAAGATTACTAGTTGTGAATTAAAAAAAAACTTAATAAGTAGCCTATGTTTTCTTCCAGTCTATATTCTACTAGTATATCTATGCCAATCTAAACTTTCGTATTTATCATTTAGTAAGATAGTAAGATATCTAAAGGTTACTATTGATTTTATGACGAGTCCTTTTTATATATAAACTCAAAATGTTCGTTTGTATAACAAACGAGTAACAATAAAAAAAAAATTGTTTACATTTTAATCGGTAGAATTTCCAACGCGAAACGCCTTTGAGAACTTATTTTAGGTTTCGACTACATTCGCGCCGCCGTGGGTGACGCGTTCGGATTTATATTTTGAAAAACAAAGGCTTTCCATTGTATTCCGATACTAGCTGTCGCCCGTGACTCTGTCCGCACGGAATTAAAAAAAACTTTGTATGTAGCCCATATGTTCTTTCAGACTATGCTCTCTGCGTTCCGAAGATACCTTCAAAGAAACATCCATCTAAACATTCGCATTTATAATATTAGTAATATTGATAGGACATTGTTACGATGAACTGTCGTAAAACAATTTTAAAACGACTCGAGTCAAGATTTAGTAATATGGATTTTGATTTACTGAGGAGAAATAAATATCCATCCATCCATCCATCCATCCATCTATCCATAGTTAAAAATATAATATGAAAACTAAAACATATCATTAAAAGGAGTCCCCCCTTTAGGCAAGGATCCGAAGATACTAGCAACGTGCCCCCTTTCAATAGATAGACTTATTCTTTGTCCGAGGTAGCCAGTTCTTTGGTTTTCTGTGATGTGTGTACTTCTAGTATACATAATAAGAGAGATTGTAATCAAGAGCACATGTTGAGAATATTATTTTGAAATACAAGCACGTTCATGAAATAGTCCCAGCGGCGCGCTGTTGATAATCTCTTTCCTAGCAAACTACTTAAACGAGTTTCTTCAGTTCGTACTAATTTTTTGGACGAAAGCGTCTTTTAATATATTTTAAACTTCCTATCAATGCAATGCAAACAGTGCAAGAGTACGTTTTTGAACTATAAATAATTTGTTTTACAACGAAATTGAGAAATGTATGTTCTAAGATTCAAATTATGATAATAACACCCTATGTGATTATATTTATTTGCGTTATAATCCCACTTTTACTTTCAAACCCACACAGAGTGAAGATATTTGAAACTAAGGGTTGACGCTGAATCGTTAACTACTCGTCCACCCGGCACCGCCCCGTGTTGTGATCGCCGCGGCATCCACTCGTCGCCGCCTCGACGTCGCCGATGTAGCGGGATAAAGATATGAATTTGTTAGTAAAACGTTATATCCTTCTCGCTTATACGAGTGAACGGCGCGTGATCCGCGATGTATCGCGATATTACATACTATTTATTCAGATTATTATTATCAGATAGATTATATTTACTAATACTCGATCAGCGGCGTCGAGGGGGCGGCGTGTGAACCCCCGCGCCGCGCCGCCGTGATCGCGAGGCGATGCCGTGTGGACTAGGAGTACTTGCGTAACCTTAATATTGACAAATCCTTCACCAACACCACCTGTGTAGAATTAAGTGTCTGTCATCAGTCTAAGTTAAGAGTTTTATTACATTTTTGAATCACGCTACTTTAATCTATTTTTCCTATCGAGCGAATAAAAAAGTGATTTGAAAGAGCTTAGTGTATTTGAATAAGGCAATAATGGGAATAACCCCAGTGGAATGTTCAACAAAATTACCAGCATGAAACGGCTTTTAAAAACGAATAGTCCGGAAAGCCCGCTCGGACTTTTGTAAACAGAAAAACTGACGCTATCGTAGATTGCTTTTTATTCGTTTGCGGATTGTCAAATGATAGCATTTAATGAAACGTTTTCAATGAACATTGGGTGTGAGTACCAGACGTACTTTTTTATATCACCAAATCATTTAAAACAATATTCCTGAGTAATATTTTAATAATCATAGCATTCATTCTGTTGAAGAATAGACGAATACTCGACAGTAATGAAACAGTTTATCTGCACTAATGCACTATTAAGAAAGGTTACAGACGATTTAACGCTACGCGAAGAGATAAACATTAGTCTTGAAAGTGGAATCCGTCTCGAAAAGCTAGTCTAGCATAAATAAATAAAGAGATAGAAATTATAGATAAGATGATTATAATTGTCAGCATTTTCAATATGCAAAGAATCGTAAGATACCTTCAAAGTTTTATCTTAACTCGCTTTGTGGACATCATAAGTCAGAGCTAGTACATTGCTGGACATATGCCACATGTGTTTCATCCAGCGACTACCTGACTGGCTTTCACGACGTCATCGGTTCATTGTAAAATACAGTCGAACCTACAGATTTCTCGCTTATGGATCGCTCTCGCTTATCAAGGCTGGACAATGACTCTTGCTTATTAGGTTTCTCGCTTATCTAGGTTTGATTGTACATTATCTAAATATTATTCTTCCGTTTATTCTAATGTTCATAAATAATATTGTTATCTCGTGGTATCTGTACGGATTATACTGTGAAATGATACTGGATTTTACGACTTTCCTGTTACGAATACAGATGAGTTTTGTCGCAATTGCCTTTTTTGAGCTACGAACGTTCGTAATAAAGTTCACACGTTTGCGTTTACGTCTGCTAGTTATTCAAGTAGCGGTTCGCATAAATTTATGTTTTTTCATATACAAATACATTTTTAGATTTTCTTATGTGGAACAAATTCATTAAGCTAATGTAATTTCAATATATATATATTTTTACATTTTACAATTGATAAAAAATAAAAATTAACAAAAAACTTTATCGATTTGCCGTTGCAATGTTGTGAAGAATATGTACCCAGGCACCTAAACCGTATATTTTATTTAGTGTTTCCTTCCTTTCGTCTGTTTTAGATTAAAAAAAAACAATCAATTATTTCTTTATTATGTTAATATTCTAAATTTAAGATGACAAAAATAATAACAAAAGACTGACTAAACTAGTTTTATTAGGAATGATAACAACAGCTATAAAGCAAATTTCTTGTCAACTTTATCAGTTATTTTTAAATGTCAACTTTTAGTAAGTTGAAATTTAAATGATCAAATATTTAAATGATTTAAAAGTTTTACAGAACATTTTACAGAAAGCTTTCTTTATTCTTGCTTATACTGTAGCGTTCCAATTCATTCCGTTAAGCCATCCTGAATATCGCTTCGGTTGAATATTTGAAAAGAGGCTTTGTTAAAAAATTTAAGTCAGCTTTTTTGACGGACAGAGATGTGAGCTTGAAATTTGTTGGAAAAGAATTTTTTTTCTATGTCCTTTTTGTAGTTGGGTTGTCGTTTTTTATTTCTTTATTAACCGTGAAATTTACTGTGCGCAGTATAATGCAGTATACGACAAAATAGTTGAGTTATTTGTGTTGATGTTGACGAAACTTTTAATTTTTTTTTATTATAAGTTTGCAAACGTACATACGGCAACCTCAATTCGCACAGTCATCAGACGAAACGCGGAATTGCTTCCATTTTACGCCAGTCTTCTGTGTGGTCATGATAATTCACCGGTCGACCCGGCCCATTCTTGCAACCAACAAATAAAAGCCGTAAACCGTATCCCAAGCACAAGCTTGGAGCTCTTTTGCATTATTTATAATATTTCCTATTTTATTAAATTAAAAAAAAAATAAAAAAATAAGTTAACAGTGTCGGTAATTTAGATTGGCGACATATAAAAAGGTCATATTTTTTTTCATACACTCGTTAAAATAAGCTAGTGCAACTATGTCAAGTGGCGACGCAGCCTGCCGTAAGCGTACTCGAATGCATGTGACGGTTAATGCCAACTTTGTTACGTTATTTCTCTACTGCAGCAACTAAGCATTTAGTTTATACTAATTAAAAATTTAATTCTGTATGACGGTAATATGCTTGACCATTTATATCTGTACGATATAAGAGCAATATTAATCAAGGGTAAAATATCACCCTGCCCTTATCCCTTGGAAGAATCGGCACAGTATGGTCAACTCTCCCACACAACTCTATCAGAATTTACGCATATCCTTTTTCACATAACTCATCCATGCTTTCTTCCCTCTTCTTCTATCTTTATAGCCACTGTAGTTTATGAAGCTAGCCTATGTATAAAGTTCTGTTTATACCTTGACTGGTGTTGAAACGTTGTAAATTTTATTTAAAAAATGTGTTAAAATTATTTTACTTTTTCGCGTCTCACTTTATTCTCTTCAATTAAAAATAAATTATTCATTCCAACTATTTGTGTAATATGTGTTAATTAAAACACCAATATTTTACACATTATAAAATATGTTTTTGTATTCATTGTATAAACACAATATGGGCGTAAATTACAGAGCTATTGGTTTCGCTTTACATTTATCCAATAGCTTTTGATATGAATAAGGTATTGTGTTCGTAGCTTTATTTCTCTATTATTAACGTGTTATAATCAGAATTTTTTATTTATTAAGAACCTTTCAGTAATACATAGAACCTAAAAAAATAACTCAGAATTGTAAGAAATATATTAACTTTCATTTATTTATACTTTTAACTAGCGATTGATCGTGAATTCCTCAGCATAGGGTTAAAATAAACGTACCCTAAAACATTCTCCCGCGATAAAGCTACCTTCTCGTCAAGGTCCTGTCAAAATCAGTCCAGCCGTTCCGGAGATAACACGAAACAAACGCGGCCTTGCGAACCGACAGACGGGCAGCCAAAAATTATGAAAATCGTTTTTTTCTGTAATCTACGCAAATGGTATTAATAACATGTATGAAATACGACTTTTTTTGATAATACATACAAATACTATATTATAACTATCTATATCTATATATACCTATATATAAAAGAAAGTCGTGTTAGTTACACTATTTATAACTCAAGATCGGTCGAACTGATTTAGCTGAAAATTTATGGGGAGGTAGCTTAGAACTAGGAGACGGACATAAGAACTTTTTTATCTTGTGTGTATTTTTTTTTTATTCCGCGCGGACAGAGTCGCGGGTAAAATCTAGTAGTTTATAAAAATGTATAGGAAAGACATACATTTTTATCGACTCATTCCTGTTGCGTGTATTACTGTTGTATGTAATTACTTCATATTATCATATGAAAGGATATAATCTTGTCGCACAACTGTACTGACCGAACGAGGCACTACGAGTATCTCTTTAAGCTTACGAGTATCTCTTTAAGCTTACGAGCTTTTATCAAAGCGTTTGATTTGAGCGGATATTAAGTTCAGCTCAAAGATCGAAACTTCGTTATAAAGCTTCTGGT
Source organism: Papilio machaon (assembly GCF_912999745.1). Classification (NCBI taxonomy): domain Eukaryota; kingdom Metazoa; phylum Arthropoda; class Insecta; order Lepidoptera; family Papilionidae; genus Papilio; species Papilio machaon. The sequence goes on from NC_060010.1 coordinate 3,303,586, forward strand.
ATTTTAAACAACTATGAAATGTCGCTTTAGTAGTTTTATTTACAAGTAAGAATTTATTACTTTTTTTGGATTTAAAAAACCTTAGCGTGATATTTTTTTAAAGTTATAAATAAATATATAATAACATAAGTTACATATATCAGAGTATGTCGATACGTATGTATGTATATTTCAGAGATATAATTTTATTTTAAAAAATCTAGAATATATATTTTATTGGAAAATAATTTGCTCCTAACGAACACAATTCTGGAAATCCTATATTTAACAATCAATTAACAGTAACCGTATTCATAGTTCAGTCTCACAATTTTACTTATATTATAAATGGGAAAGATTGGGACGTTTCTTAGAAATTTAGAAAGTATCTCTAAGAACGGCTTGACGAATTTCTCTGAAATGTGGCATAGAATAAATAGGCTATACATTTTTATCTTTAATCACATTTGATTCATTGCCGTTATAGTAATGTGATCCAGAAAAATATCTTCTTTCGGGAAATTTTCATAAAAAGAACACGTTTTCGATTCACGTATTAATTAATGTTAGTAATTTGTTAGAGGTGTACGTGCAAAAAAAGAATAAATATTTAGTAAGGCTCGTTAATTAGCTACAGATTCCGAATGTTGACCGAATTGTTTTTATTTCGTGTTATTGAGGAAGACACGGCTAATTTAATTCGGATTCAGTTCCTATTCGTATAATTGATTTATCTTTTTTGGGTACATAAGTAATTCGTGCGTGTTTAGTAACATTACTACTAGAAGTAGAATGTGGAGGGCGCCTCAGTAAGGTTTTTTTTTTTATAAAAAAAAAGTTGGTAAACGAGAAAGCAGTTTTCCTAATATCAAGTATAGTGTCATTCAAACTTTATGGCGGATCGCATTTTCTAACGAAATGCTGCGACAAATGCCTATATTTCAGCCTAATTTCGCTGTAGAACTGACGTGCAACTTTTATTTATACATATTATAGACCCTGTTTTATCTAAAAACAATGTATGGGACAATATGTGTTAAAATAAGTGTAACGCCAGTCGAAATCCACTGTTAGTTATTGGCGGTACTCAGAGATATACTTGCAGCTAACGACGAGCCAGTATAAATTTTGAATCGTATAATACTTGTATGCTACAAGTGATGTACATTGTGTTTTTAATTTTTTACTCTAGATTTTATTCTTTTCTGCAATAATTTTGTTACTAGGGTATACAGTTACTGTAAATATCATATTAGTAAAACTTTACTTAAGTTATACAATAAAAGATGTAAGATATGATTGTGTTATGAAAGTTTCTCTTTGTTGAGGTTTCCTTTGAGTATTATCTTAATCCTATTATCGATATCTGTTATATTGGATCGAGTAAAGGGATATGTTTTGTAGTCTAGGTATGTATAATACAAATTATTTGATTATGTTTTTAATACTTAAATTATGAGTATTATTTTAAACCAGACAATACGGAGTTTGATTTAACTTATTTTTTTTTTCAAAACAAGCGGACTAAGTAATCTGGAATTAGTAAGAAGGTTGCATATTTGAAATTGGATTTTCAGTCTTTGTTTTTGAAAAACAATAGATTAAGTCTAATCTGACTATATTTGGTTGATTGTTTTAGAAAGATTTCATTAAGGACGTGGATGATAATGTAATGAATGTAAATAGAAATAAACCAGCGAAAAAGTAACCCTGATACAATCCAGGTAAAATATTTTTGTTTACGTTCAAAGACGGGGAAAAATGTAAATATTTTTAAGAAGCTTACTTTATGTATGCAACTTAACAAATGGCCTCGCGTACGCTCACGAAAATTTTCACTCAACGAATTTCACTGGAAATTTGTGACCATTAACACTGAAACTGTTTCGTGAAAGGGATCGCGTAAGTACCTTTAAGCCTTAGTTATGTAATGTTGCGTCACGTACACTAAATATTAGTCACAGTCTCACACTTATTAAATGGTTACTTAACCAGTCCTTCGGTGAAGATATACTAAATCTACATTAAGGGTCAGTTTTAGTGTTGGTTTAGCGTCTCTGGGTCAGTCATTGAATTTACGCCTAGAATTGAAAACATAATTTTGTCTTCTTATAAGTTTCTATCTCTCTTATTATTCTGCGGCAGATTAAAATGTTTTATTCAAAGAAACGTTGACCTTTTATAGATATATTTATTGATGACAGGCAGTTCGTATTATCATTAAATTATTCTTTATATTATGGAAATTAGATTATTAGATGATTTTGTTATCTGGATGGATGTTTCTTATTACGTATCTAAAGAAGTAGTAAACGGATCTCGATGAAATTTGGTATAAAGTAAAACTTACTCTGGTAGAACATGTAGGCTACTTACCAAGTTTTTTTTTTATTCCACAAGAACGAAGTCGCGGGTAAAATCTAGTTATCAATATGTCCTTGATAATTCGCACATATAATATTTTTTTTATTTCTCAAATTCAAAACATAACTTTAACATTTTAAATGCCATAAGAATTACATAGTTGTGGATGATAAATATTAGTATTACTAACCTTAGTACAAACTGAAAAATAATGTCCTTGATATTAAAATACTTTTATAACAAACCGACTTATCCGTTGCTCTCGCGGCCGTATGCCCGCTCTGTACAAGTAGTTTTAATCTATGTCCAGTTTTTGACACTTCTTACTCTTTGAATATTTCTACCCAAATGGTTTTTGTTCTGGATGTTTTTTAAATGTAGTAAATCACAGTTTTTTTTTTCGATTAAATAATTGTATTCGGTAAAATAATGTTTTTTGTAACTTAATTTATTAACTTTTTGTGATTCATATAAAGTAATAGTCGACATACGAACACTACTATACTTTATTATTATATTTTTCTATGTGAAGAATGAAATCTTTTGCTTCGAAACAAATGATTAATGTTTCGGATCCTAAGAATGAGCAGATATTTATAGCCTACCATAAAGATCAGAAACCTAATATATATAACAAATTTATTTAGATATTATAGTATCTAATATCATTTAATATACATTATGTTCTAGCTTACGTAACTAAAGTACAAAGTAAATCCGAAATCCACAACTAAATATTATTTCTAACACAGATTTCTAATGACATTCAATCTCATGACATCGCAATATGATTTAGCCACTACATATAAAATTCTGTAAACTCGATTGTCAAATCTACATAGCCATACGATTGTTTCGAAATGAGAACACGAAACGTAAGGGGAAAAAAACTAGGACATCAAAAAATCTTTTTCATCAAGTACCCAAGCCTAAAACTCGGTGCGTCAAAAATCCTCAGTTAAATTCCCGAACAAAGCATCCATTCAAATATTCAACTGAAACGGTATTCAGGATGGCTCATAGAATTGAAACGGTAAAGTATAAGCATGAGTAAATAAAGTATTGTAGAGAATGTCAAATCATTAAAATTATTTAAAACTAGCTGAACATACTTTGACTATAAAGAAATGGACTAAGCACAGTCACCGATGTACTTAATAAATTTTGTCAGGATTGAGGTAAAGATGACAAGCATATGTGCATATTATTCTAATAATAACACAAAACTAGCACATTGATGGTAAAAAAGTTACATTCCTAAACTATTTTACTATCAAATGCAAAACAAATTATTCAAATCCAGTTGCCAGCTGAAAACCAGCACAGGGGCAGTTTTGTCTGTCCCTGCTTCGCTGATCTGGCTCCCTTTTGCCATACTTTGTGCCTTGTATGTGTGTGTTTTTTTCTTTTTCTTTTTTGATTGTATTTTTGAGTGGCAATAAATATTTTTTCTTTCTATTTTTTTTACTTTCAAAAATCTGATTTGTAAGTACTGTGCGTGCAAATAAACTACAAGTATTTCTCTTTATCATATGCGAATTATTTTTTTAATTAAATCATTAAAGCTTTCGTGAGACATTATCATTAACTAATAAAGAAACGGCTAAAACATTCACGTACATTTGTCCGGTGTCGGCACCGACTAGTCTCGAGCCCATCGGGGTACACCGCACCCACCACCCCCTCAAGACGCGCCCTAAGAGCGCAGGCGCACAGTGAGCGACGGGACGCGTCCGCGAAATAATACCAGTCCCACTCACCCTGATGAAGGGCCCCCGAAGGGCTCGAAACTAGTCGGTGCCGACACCGGACAAATGTACGTGAGTATCTTTTTAATCTCCATTTAAGTAATGATAACAAATTCAAATATTTACGAAACAAAAGCTTTTTCTAAAATTCCAAAAAAAGTACACGTACACGAAACACTACGTTTGTGTGATGAAACAAAGGTGTTGGTGGACAAAAGGCGAATATAAGTGGCTGAGTGACAATTCATTTCCCGCCAATTTCGCACACAGTTCGACACCGCTTTTGTGAATTTAAAGTCTTTAATTAAACGAAATAGACCGAAGTAAAAGTAATATTTTTTTTGTTGCTCCAACAAACAAAAGCTTTTAGCAGTTTTCTGTTTTATTTGAATGTACAAAACAGCATAATCAAGTTTTAGATAAGATTTTTTAATCTTTCACAATTTTAATGTGTGATCAAATGCCTATACGAGGTAACAATTGGTAGGAGGTAGAGATTGTATTTGCACTGCGGAAACATTTGTACAAGAACGTTCTTTTCTTTTTTTTTTAAAGATAATTAGAGTATTTAAATTTTGAAATATGACATGTTCAAATTTAAGTCCTGATTAATGTAAGTAAACGAAAAATTTTGTATGTTATATAGTGTAATATACAAGTAAATAAATAGCAGTTGTTTCACAGTTTGGTAACGGATCTTTTCTTTAAGCAGGACACGTTAGTTAACTTTTGTATTAATCAAAATTAGTGTTACCGTGTACAGTGGATTTACATGTTTAATAAAAGTTTCTTACAGGTTGTTTTGCTATTTAATATTAAGTTAAAATTAACAAGGAATAGATTTTTAATACCAAGATCAATATTAAAAGAGATTTTTAATGGAGAGTACACATATCTAACCATTAAATTAGATAGGCTATGAGTCCCTCGATGGTGGGACGATCACACAGACCTTTGTATTTAATCTGTTATGACTTCATTCCTGTTGATTTTTTACAAAATATAATTAAACAGATATGTATAAAGCTTTAGACGTCCTAAAGCTTAAATAAAAGCCAATGTCAATTATTTCGATGACTTTATCGACGATTTTAACGAAGATCTGAAACTGAATTTTTAATAGACGAAACGAGCTTCAGTTTCTATATCATAAATACTATCCACAATTTCAACCGCTTGGCTTGCATTCTGACCTCAGAAAATATCTTAAAATGAAACGAAATTACTTTGATAATGACCATTTTTAACACCCTGTAACTAATAACTTAATGGACCAAATAAAGGACATTTTTGATCCCAACAATCGTCCATTTAACGAGCATCAATCTAAAATTGTATACTCGATACTTTACTCGGTCTCTCGAATTACCTAAAACACTGGATTTATTTTCCCCAATCATAAAAATACTGTCCCCTAGATAATTGGTCAGACTATCTAATTGTTATATCGACATCAAATATCTCATGACAGTCAGTAATCAAATAAGGAAAATTACTGATTTATATTACGGAAGGGTTATTTCCAGCTTGGGTTATTATGTTTTGAAACAGATTTATTTATCTTGATTTGATTATTTTTATTTGTTTGTTGTAATTTTAATTGCACCCACTTCCTGTTTGTACATTAACACAACTTTAGTTCCGATTTCAAGTCTTAAGAAAAAAACCTTTGATTTTTTAATTTTTTTAACGAATTTGACGTGTGTTCTAAATAGTTACAATGCCAACTGTTTTATTGATTTTGTAATTTGTTCTGAAATTTTTTGTAAGCTAATTCATTGTTTCGTAAACTCCATTTATTTTATATTTATGACTTACGTGTAAAACGTCTGCATTTGATTTAGGTTGGACGTTCATCGGACCCAAAGTTAACAAAAAGGTTAATGTTCGCCTAAAATTGTGGCAATTAATTAAAGTAACAAAAGAGGAGTAAAAGAGCAAAAGGGTTATACGAGGTTAAGTGAATGAGATACATGGATGACCTTGAGAACAAAGACTTTCTTCAATGTTAAAAATAGTAAAGAAAATTTTCGTGTTTGTGAATTCACGACCAAACCCAATAAACATTTTTACCCAAATAACATTTTGCTTTACTGTTTTAAATATTTCAACAATATCAGCAATACGTAGGTATTTGAATATTCATTTGATTTTCATTTATAGATATGAAGGGGCAGGAGGGCCTTCATCAGAAATCATCTTGTGCGGGTAGAAAAGCGGGTATGTCGGCAGGTGGGCGTGAGCAGATCACAAGTCCTTGTTGCAATCGCAGTTGATTAATAAGGGTTAAGTAATCAAAAATACACAGTGGAATGAATACTGTAGTGTCTAAGCAATGCGACACCAACTTAATTAAGCGCTAGATTTAATTGTTAATTAGATGCTAAGCGATTCGTCACAAGCGTGGTGCGCGGGCGCCGTCTCGAACAACACTGTGTAAAGATGGCCGCCCTCACAACCATCGACAATGACGCTTCGCTTGGCTGACTTTTGACAGCTAAATGTCAACCAGACATTTGACTTTGACGGATGCGCCGTCAGATACAATTTCACAAGTACACAAGTAGTTGTCAAAAAAAGTATTTTAATATTAAAGTATGTATAATATTTATTTTAATTCCAACCTCAATTTCCATTCTACGGATATAAACATCTATATATGGTTCTTAATAATTATATTTAAATTAATTTGATTTGAGTAAATACAAATCTTGATTATAACTGTTTGAGAGATATTACGTTACACAATTAAACTTGAGTCCAATTAAACAGTCTGTAGATTAATTTACATCAGAACTAAATTGATTTTGCAAGTTATAAATTCTGGCCAAGAATATTAAATTCAATATAGAAATGAATAAGATTAAATTTTAAGACAAAGCTGATTTATTTATTTATTTACAAGCTGTCGCCTACGCAGAATTTAAAAAATCTTAATAAGTAGCCTATGTGTTCTTTTAGACTATAATCTACATCTATACCAAATTTCATCAAGATCCATTGAGCCGTTCAGGAAATACCTTCAAACAAATATCCATCCATCCATCCATCTAAACATTCGCATTTATAATATTAGTAAGATGGGGTTATGTATGACATATCATCACTAAAGATCTTTTTTTAATGATAGAGAATAACTAAGTTTGTGGGAACACAATTGCTAACACTTTTGGAGTAAACCTCTAATTTTTACGGGTGTGTTTAATATTTCTGTAACACTATGATTCCATTGTACTGATTCTACCATTAATATATACTACCATCTCATTGATTCTCTTTAATAAAACAGAGACATTAATATGTGTTAATAAAAGTGCCACTTTAGTCAAAACCCTCTCTCTCTGTCTAGCTCGTATCCCACATGGTGGTGGGGTCGGCTTTTCTAATTAGTTTCTTCCAATTTGCTCTGTCCTCGACATTTTCGTCTGAGTCGTTGCACTCACTCATGTCATTTAGCACTACATGTTTCCATCTAGTTTTGGTCTGCCTAGTTTGATCTTTTGGTATCTCTGGATCTACGGCCGGGAAGGGAAAGAAGGGATGTAGTGCTAAATTACAAAACCCACTTTGATTTGTAAATAAACAAAAACGTTTAAAATGCCACATTTATGCCAAAGAATAATAATAGAACGATCAGTTACGCATAATTTACTTTATTTGAGGGTTACATACGGGATTTGAGGAACGATTTCAAAGAAAGATGAACCGTGTTATACTTGAAAGAAATAGACCTTTGAAAGGAATAAAACTGCGTTCAACATGTAAACTTCAAAGAGTGATAAATACAATTTATCTTGGAAAGGAAGTTACGTAAATTGTATTCAAAAATACGTATTACACAAAATATATTTCTGATAAGCAATTTTTTTTAATATTCGTTGTTTACATTTCTGTTACAATCCCCCTTCTTGATCTTCTTTCTTATCTACTCTATGGACTTCTCTGCGTGAATGGATTGTATTATGCAACATATGTTCAAGTGTAGAACTTATATCTTACTAGCTGTCGCCCGCGACTCCGTCAGCGCGCAGTTTAAAATGGGGGGGGGGTATGAAAAATAGATGTTGGCCGATTCTCAGACCTACTGAATATGCTCACAAAATTTCATGAGAATCGGTCAAGCCGTTTCGGAGGAGTACGGGAACGAAATCTGTGACACGAGAATTTTATATATGAGATGTAGATGTCAATGGCCATACTAAGAATCGTTAATTAAGTCCTTAGTATTAATCAACTGAGAGAAATCTACCCCAAGGTAAGTATTAAATGACTACATCTGTGGCAGTATTTTACTGTTTATTTGTTATGGATGTTATATAATTTAAAGGTAAAAATTGCAAATTGCGCTCTGTCTATCCTTACCTATGTTAATTAGTTTCATTAGTTCATATAATAGTACCTAATATGTACAAAATATTATACGCTAGCTGTAGCCCGCGACTCTGTCCATGTGGCATTAAAAAAAAGCTTAAAAAGTTGCCTATATGTTCTTCCAGACTTTGTTCTACATCTGTGCCAATTTTGATCAAGGTCCATTAAACCGTTTCGGAGATAACTTCAAACAAACATACATACATCCATCCATCTAAACATTCATCTATATATATAAAAGAAAGTCGTGTTAGTTACACTATTTATAACTCAAGAACGGCTGAATCGATTTGACTGAAAATTGGTGGGCAGATAGCTTAGAACCAGGAATAGGACATAGGATAATTTTTACCCCGTTTTCTATTTTTTATTTCGCGCGGACGGAGTCGCGGGTAAAAGCTAGTTTATAATATTAATAAGATAGATAAAACAGTACACAATATTATAATGCAATAATACTAATTGCATATACGAAAAGAATGTATCTAAAAGTGAGTCAAGGCGAATGAATACTTATAAGAAATAAGCTTAACTCGGTTTTACAACGTCAAAGCTTTGAGGCCGCAGTTGCGGAGAACTGTGTTAAAAATCTTGACTCGTTTCTTTCCCATCTCTTTATTTAAGAGCCTCTCTACAATGCCTATTTTCATCTTTACGTGTTACATAAGAATTGTGTTACATTCTTCACACTATCTTGACAAAACTCAAAGCATTTTAAAGCCTTAAGTGTGTGGTAATCAAATAATATGCAGTTTTTATCCGTTATGAAATACATTTACGTTAACGACTGTGAAGTTAATGAGCTATATTTTAAGTTATTTGACTATCACATTTCTTTGTACTGTACTGTAATCGGTACATCTGAGTAAGTAAGTTACCTAAAGGAGTTTAGGAAAAAAATATATTCAAATTTAGGAGTTAAAAAAGCGATAAATTCGAATTTGAGTTCAATTTTTTCCTTAGCTCTAAAAACCCGATGGTATTTGGAACAATGCTCCGACTCAAATATTCATTTAAGCGCATCTCGCTTCCGCAGAATATATTCCCCGAAATAAATTGAAGCGCTGCGGTATAGCTGATATACGAAAGACTAGAACGATGAAAAAATCAACTCTATTTTGTGCTTTTTTTTAATTTTAAAGTCATTAAATCTGAATAGACGACAACTTGACGTAATTAAAAACAAATTGTTTTCGAATCTAGAATTGGTAAAGTCCGATAGACGCCTTAAGTAGTAACTGTACAGTTGAACTATACAAGTTGAACTGTACAGTTGAACTGGATACTTGAACTATATAGTTGAACTGTACAATCTAGCTAACATTTCAAATTTTGCCTACACATGTACGATTTAATTGTACAATTAAAACTGATTGTTTTTAGAGGGCTTAAGTATGACTTACAAAGAAGCAAGAGAATAAAGACTCAATTAATATCACCAATAAAATATTGTTAGCATATTACTTTCTCTGTATGAGTAAGAAATGTATGTGAGTGAGAGAGACAGAGAGAAGTAAGACATTATGTAAATACAAGAAAATGTTTTATATTTGTAGTATAAGAATTATTAAATTAGCCTTCGTTTTAAATTAAAATAAAACTCCTACTGGCTGTTAACTAATAACATACGAAACATTTATATGGAACTCTTTAGTATGCGTACTTGTATGTCCCTTTAGAAATACGATAAGGTAGTAAGATAAGGTTACGCAATGAAATGAGAAAAGCAAGTTCGGTATGTACACATATTATATGAAGCCTTAATTTAAAGTTAAGGCATTTAACGAAATTGAATCTTTTCTCTTCATTGAACGAAAGGTAAATAATATTTTCGTCATTCTCAAGTAAATGAATAAAAGCTGGAAATGTAACATAAAATAATTACATGGAGGATAAAATCTCGTTAGCTGCCATTTTGAAAGCGTACACGTATTGAAAACTTACTTCAAGAAATAGGCAATATTTTCTTAAGAGTGTTATTGCTATTTTTTTTATAAGATAAAAAAAAAATTATAAGGTAAACTAATTTTTGCTTGTAAATTATTTTTTTTTTTGAAAACATGACAAGAAATACTTATCTCGGGTGAGCTATAAACAAACAACTGAATTGATACTCGTGTTAATGTCATATGAAAATAATTTTGGAAAAAATAGAAAAGAATTTATAACAAAAAAATTAATCTTTTATTTCGAAATTATCAAAATTAGTGTTTGGTTTACATCCAAACATTAGTTAAAAATAAAATGTTAAGACTGATTGAAGTTAAGTCATTCAAGATAACTTATTTGAAATTTCACAATTTCATTGAAAATAATAAGTCGATTTACTTTTAAGTTATTCATTATTTCAACAAAAGTTTAATTTAAATTTTATCGAGTCTTTAACCTTTGAAAATACGTCGTATTATTAAAACAGTTTCAGTTTTTAAAACTGCATAAAAAATAGAACATCCATGAGTAGGTATGACATTATGCATAAATTTATATAAAAATATCAACTAGTATAACCTCTATAATGTGGTATTCTTTGGTTTGATGTAATTTATAAAGTTTTAATGGCCGGGTATACTAAAGAAAAATTTAAAATAAACATAGTGATAGACTATCTATAGGTCTTTTTTTATTAATACTATCAGTATATTTATTGTAAACATTGATACGACGTGTACGTAGGCGCCAGGAAGTCTGCGACGTGTGCGGTCAATACAATGCCAGATTAAATACCTACGAGGCATTAACTTGTTATCTAAAGTATCAATCATACGGACGTTCATATCTACATTTTATATACCTATGACTATATATCGTTCCAATCGTCAATCATTTCCCAGCCCCAAAACGAAATATATCTTGTTCGAAAGACAACATATCGACGCCCCCACCCAATAACTACGGTTAATTTGATTTTTCAGGAGAAGCAAAAAACCGTATTTCTTTAATACCTTCATCAATAATTATTGTATGAGAATCTTTTAGATACCAAAACAAAGCTAATTTTTATAGCTTCATTGTATTTAATTTTCATTCATATATTCCGGGCGTATTCTGTGCTATGTAGGAAAAATAATACCGGAAATTAAAAAAAAATCTGTTTCAATAATGACTTTTTATCTCCGTAATTAACATTAAGAAAAATATAACAAAAAATCACAACGTGTAATAGGACCTTTAGTTGCCGAATTCGACGGAAAAGCAAAAATCCGGTAAGAGTGCATTACGGGATTATTCAATGGGGGCGTCGATATAGTAGTCACCTAATCAGATTCATCAAACTCAAAAAATCCTAAACTAAACTAGGCGTCGTAAATTACTAATTCGAGCGTTAAATCTTAATCATGCTGGACATGTCGTTTTTGTAACTTTCACAATTATAGACTTGGCCTAGTGATTACAGCTAATATTTAAGACTTTTTGTTATCAAATTTATAAATCGCTTTGTAAATTGTACTAAGATAGCACATAAATCTCTATATTTTAGCCATAGAAAAACTGCTAATTTTTCGCTAAAAATATGCTCCCGTACGTCTACCGCTTGAAGGAATATATGCCTATTTAACACTTCGGTTACGGGAATATTTTGCCGCCGAACAACATGTGCAGCGGGCGGTTTTGTCACAGTGGCTCATTTTATCAATTTTGCAATCAATAACAAAAAAAAACTAGCTTCAAATTGACAAAACACGGCTAATACGCTCTGCAGCTACGAATTCGATTGAAGACGAAATAACTCACCGAAAGACTGAGTAACTGGACAATCAGAGATTATGGAAAGTAAAAATGCAAAGCGTTGCCTAGCAACATAAACAACACGCATATAATGTCACAAATACAAGTTGTACGTATTTCATAGATATGTGGTAGTTAGCGGATGTCCAATATATATATATATATATCTACTAAATACGTATTTTTACTTGACCCGCGCTCTAGTGACGGACTGTACAAAACGTAAAAATACATTGTACGCATGCCAAGTGTTAACAGTCCGTGTATGGCAGAATTAACGTAAACACACATTTAACTTTAGGTACCTACTAGCTTGCTAATGTTGTTATTCCGTTGTAATTACTGCTACTTAACCTCGCGAGGACGAAGTGATTAATGATTTTAAAGGCAAAGTTTAACGAAAATTGCTGGATATTTATATCCATTACGTTTAACAATGCAAAATTATAAAGGTCACAATATATAATAGTTACAAGACATGAATATGTATATTACACATTTTTATTTCGCCGACTTATATCAACCAAACATATTAGATGAAATTATAACTTGATCAACTTATAACCTGACCAATCATTACTTTAAAAGAAAAATAATAATCAAATTAAAATAAATCAATTTAGTTGTAGAACATTAGGTACTATGGTCCTATGGTAAAAATGTAAAGACTCACCATTTGACGTCCGTTGCATCTTCTAAAGTATTTAATTTTCCAAGGTCAAAATTAAATGAGAGAGTCTATCACGAGCTCAATTCTTTTCATACTATTAACAAAAATGCACTCAATTCACAACACAGTCACATAAAACTGTCGTCTTTTAAATGTAATTAATTTAATAACCGAGAAAAATAGTTTTTATAACCGAAATGATTGTATTTGATGTAATTTTGAAATACCGTCTTGCACGAAAATATTTATATCGGTATAAAAATCTAAATAACAACGAAACAGATTGTATGTGATAAATTTTAGAAAACCAATATAGATAATAAATAAATACACGATATATATTAATTTTATCTAAATAAACTAGAGACAGATATTTTGGTATTAATTTTTATTTGGTATTATTTTGATTTTTTTTTCCGCCCATGGCGCAGGCTATAGTCTTTCGACCATACTGCCTAGGGTATAATTTTGATTTTTTTACTGGTATTTTAAACAATTTTTTCTAATTCGTAATAACACAGACTATATAATTTCTACCTAGAAGTTTTACATACCATAGATTTTGTAATTTGTGCATATTTATCGAAACGTATATTTTAAATTTCCTAAAATAAAAAAATGAGAATTTTTTTAAATTGGTGTTTTTTTTTAAATTTAAATTATATTCTTATGATAACATGATATTGTTCTACTTTTTTTGTTTTGTTTTGTTCTTTGCAGTTTGATTATTCAACTATGTTTATTGTAAGCTGATTGTATTTGTATTTTTTTATTTATTAATAATTAACAAAATCGGATAAATACTTATATAAACTATGATAAGGTTAGCAAGTTTGCAGTTTCGCTATTAGGCTCTGTTTAAAATTTATAAAAATAACCCCAATTGAAATATTGAAAATAAAATTGCATGTAAATACTACGTTTAATATGTCGAACTGGCCACTCATACGCGACGCTGTAAAATTAAACGCTATGTAGGTTAAAAAAAAAACATCGATAGGAGGAAAACGGCGCGTACAGGAATTTTGGCGGGATTTGATATGTTTTTCAAAAAAAGAAATAAAGTTGTAAAAATAGTTCTATTTTTAAGTTGCAAAAATTGTTTTTTTAGTGATCTAAATTTTGAATAGTAAAAATATTTCGTTTTTTTCCTTATATTTATCATTTAAAATAAGAAATTACTGATTTATATAGCAAGTTATTTATTTATTATTTTATATGGCAATTTATTCAAACCCATGTACTACGCACTTTCGAACAGACATTTTCTCAAGTGAAAGTTTCAATTTAACTTATTTATGTTCAAGAATTTTTGACTAGTAAAAAAGTAAGACCGAATTATAGTGTAGTTATTAAAGAGTAAGTGTAACTGTGTTAAGACAAATGTGATGTGTTGTGAAATGTACAAAAGTGTTGAAATGGTGGTTAGTGTATGATGCAGGTGTGAGCTTAACTTGAAGATTTTAAGGTATTTAAAATTATACATCTTTAGTTAACATGTGCATTTAGATTTAAAAAAAAATATTATTTTTATGTTATCAATATAAATTATATATTGTAAAGTCCGTCTGTCATCAAAGTAGAAACTGGCGTGAACAAAATTATAAAATTGCTTTAATATAATTGTGAGTTTCCACTGTCAGACAACTTGTATAAAAACGTGTTGTCATCCTTCTATTTGAAATAAACAGCGATAACATGTTTTAAATTAATAATTGTGCGGTGGAATTTTACGGTCAAGAAAACGTGATCGAGAATAATTCATTGCAAGGTAATTGTAAAATGTATGCGACGTTGCAAGAATATTGTTCGAAATTCAAATTTATTTAAAGAACCTTTCTTGTATCGACTCGTATTGTTATATTTGTTTTTTTCAAAGAGAAAGTAAGGGAAGACTATATGTGTACAAGTTTCACTGCAGCGAAAATTGGAATGTATGAATATGATTTTCATTTGTTTTCGGTCAATCGTTTTCTGCTCGCTAACATCAGGTAAGTGACGTCATTGCCGCCTTCCTGGAACCAGACTGCCGCTAATGTGAGTAATATTATTTTACTTTTTATATTTTTACTTTTGAATGTGTGTATTTTTATACTTATTATTATAGGTGTATATAAAGTAACTACATGGGAGGGTCCTCAAGGTAAGCGGCGCGTCGGTAGACCATACACGCGCTGGGAGGACGACATTAAAAAAGTCGCTGGATCGCACTGGATAAATACCGCCAGAGACAGACACAAATGGGAATCTTTGGAGGAGGCCTTCACCTGAGAGGGGTCCATGCATTTAAATATTATAAATTAAATTGAAAAATCTTAAAAATAGCTGTTAAATATACATATAATAATATTTGTTTTTTTGTAATGCATGGAATAAAAGGCTTTTTTATTTTTTTATTTTATTTTTATTTATTTATTTATTATTATAGGTGTATACAATGTTCTTTAAATATTCAGAAATGAAGCTACCGTGATGTTTATCGTAACACAAATTTTTAGGCTAACAAATTCAAAAGGAATTCATGGAATTTCTTCGTCGGTTCTTTAGATGATCGCGCTCAAACTCTTTTCTTTTTATGATATGTTAAGGGTAAATTTAAACGAATAATTAAATATGAATTCTAATATATTATCTTTGTTAACTTAGTCAAAGTTAATAGAAGTTAGGAAGTGGGTACGCTAGCTCGGCACACGTCGGAAGCGCACTAACCACGACCACGTCTTTTGGTAGCATCCGCAGCTTTACATGTTAGCAATAAACGGAAATTAAACTAAAAGCAACGGCTTGAAATTCTCTTTATAAAGTAACTTACTAATGAGCGTTTAAGATGGCTTTTTAGTCATTTTTTTTTAATTTGAATATTTTGAGCAAGTTTTTTTTACAACCCATAGAAGAAAAATAACTAACATTTTTTTATTAGAGTTACGCTAAACATATTTTGTAGGGTAGGGTAGGGTATTGTTTGAAATTTTTTTTACGACACACATAAAGTCACTGCAATTTTATCAACATTTATAGATATTGTTGAATCTAGACTTGGTGAAATCTTCTAGTTATTATTCTTACCTTTTGTATTTGTTCCATTTTTTCAGCCATTTCTTTCAACTGAAAAAAATCTGTAATCAGGGTCGCCAGATTTTGAAATAACTAAAATAAAACACTTTTTCTTGTCCTTGATCCAATTCAGACTGTCTTTTTTTACATATTTCAATTTTGAGTTTATTTTTAACATCAAAAATAGAATTGTCAAAAAAAAGTAAAAATATAAGATGTGCAAAATTTGGTTATATTATTTACGGCCAACCTTTAACAGATATAATATATTATAACCTAATACTTTTAAGGGCGTAACATATAGTTTGATAACACCAGGCAGTTAGCGTCCGTAATATAGAGTTATTACTCTTATTTCGCGTGCCCAGCATTTGTTGTTTTCGTTTAGAAAATCGTTCATATATGATGCTTTTTGCTTATTATCTTTGATACTGCGACTCGTACGATGTTCAGAGCCGTAGTTTACTGGAGATTAAGTTAAGATCAATAACTCATTGTATTGTTGATCTAAGGCGATAACAATCTTCCTGAAGTTAGGTATTCAAGTAAATTCAAGAATTACTCGTCAAAATTAACTCATCATGTTAAAATTATAATTAAATTTGTTACAAAGTTTGATTAAAAGCAAACTTCCGTCGTTTATAATATTTGCGATGGCCGGACAGGGCTAAGGTCTATTAATTTATACAAGTTATTAAAACCACTAAGTTTACGCCAGTATTAACAATACCCGTTATTGCAGTAAATGAAATTAAAGTGGTTGGATAAAATATCAAACACAAAGTGAATTGTTGCGGACCTCTTTGCTATTTTGATACCTGATGTAGTTTTTTATTCTTGACTTTTGACGTTGTCTGTTCTATATTACCTATTTCTTTCTGTTTGCTTGATTTTCTGTTTTATATTAAAAACTAGCTTTTACCCGCGACTCCGTCCGCGCGGAATAAAAAATAGAAAACGGGGTAAAAATTATCCTATGTCCTTTTCCTGGTTCTAAGCTACCTGCCCACCAATTTTCAGTCAAATCGATTCAGCCGTTCTTGAGTTATAAATAGTGTAACTAACACGACTTTCTTTTATATATATAGATAATCATTCTTCAACTTGTCCTTTTATCATTTGCAGAGATCACTTCTACTCCGTTGACTTTTAAGTGTTGAGACTGGGAAAATGTAAGTATGTAAATTTTTATTTATTTCCAGAATATGTTTATTAAAAGATACAACTGAAAAAACTATTAAATATTAACTATACAACTAATTAAATGTAATCAACTATCTTAAATATAATATAAAAGCTAAAATATATCATTAAAAGGAGTCCCTTTAGGCAAGGTTCCGAAGATACTGGCAGCATTCCCCCTTTGAATAGCTAAACTAATTCTTTGTCCGAGGTAGCTGCCAGCTCTTCGGTCTCCTGTGATGAACTATATATTGAACATTTATTTTATAATACCATTCCATTTTTATTTTATTTTAGAAATGTTAAAAGAATTTAGCGTTTAGGTTTTAGAGAGATAAAATCAATCTTGCGTAAGAAAGTGAATGGAAGATTAGACGAGGGGCGTCCCGGGCGATCGTTTCTCGAACATTTCGGCAGAGTTCTAGAAAGCGTGGGAATTGTTGAAGAGATCATTATACTTATTACTTCGTAGGGCTCAAAACTTTTAGTTTGTTTCTAATTTTCGGCTACAAAGTCGTAAATTGAGAACTATTTTAATATATTATAATAGTTATATTGATAAGGTATTTGTGTTTTTTAAGTTCACTGACCTGAAGTTGATATTCATACAAGATTAATTATTTATATTAATCAGTTTAGACGAGTATGTATATATGTAATAGACGCCAAAGAGTTTCGAATTCATAAGAAATCTAAATCCAATTTTTCCTCTCTTATTATTAGAAATATTTACACGTATACATATCCTATGCAATAATTTATTATTTCTTTCCTAAGACAAGAGAATGGGTATTCTTTTCGCGCATAAGAAAGTTTGTTTTATGTATGCGTGTTTGTATGCATGTTAATTACTTTGTGATGGCAAAGATTCTAAAAGACTGACTTGACGAGTGAGGTGTCATTCGACTTTGTACCCGGAGAGTCATTGCATGTTATATCCTTACCAAACATACGGTGGTAATCACTGGCCATACATACCTTTCTTTCACATTGCTAAATTATTTTTTCAATGTTTTCTAGTGTATTCTAAAATAGGAAATTGTTACATACAATATTACAGCGTTTTATTTAGTAGAAATACATTTTTGTTTTAAATTTAAATCTTTGTTTTTATAAATTTAATTTATATGCAGCCAGATAGATGGCGCTTATTCGCCATTTGAGCTTAAGTCATTCGGTTTTTTTTTAATATTAAGTTTAGGTTATTATCTACTGTATATTATCTTTCTTTATCCTCTCATTTGAAATATGCTACAAATCGAATGCGATTTTGTGTACGGGCTCTGGTATTACAGGCTTTTTGGTATAGAATAGTTTAAATTTCTCTGTATAAAGTCATTATTATTCAGATTGTAAATTAGTTTCTTAGCACAATAGTTCTCTTTGCGAACATTCAAGGCGGCAATCCCATCGGCACTGAAGTCGGAGACAACTACTTAACAAGTTTGGGGAATGCTTCTGTTCATGAAGTTGCAATTTACAACGTTTTAATATTTTATTTTGTTATAAACATTATGTTTACACAATAGAATGTATTTTAAATGGGATTGAACTGCACCATATTATGACGTCATAGCTCTCAAGTCGAAAGAATAAATTTAAAACCATTTAAATCTAATCTTTTACATCTGTTTTTTTTCCGACCGATTTTCGAAATATTTTTATTTAAAATACAAAATTATTTTTTTTAAAAATTAATTTAAGTAGGATAAAACGCATACAGATTTTTTTACCCACAAAATCAGGCGTTATTTAGACATATTAATAAAGTAAACGACGACTATACTATTATTGAAAAAGAGGTATATATATTGCCATTCTTCCATCATCATAACATGAATTGAATGAGACTGGGAGAACTTTAACAAGAAGTGTCCGAGGGGTATGACGGTAGAGGTAGGCCTAGAGATAGATAGATCGCATGAAAGTTGACATGATCAAAAAGCGAGTGACGATTGAGAGGACGGTAGATAAATTGATTGAGGACAGAAACCTCATACGTCAACCCTACGTAAGTGAGGTTAGAGAGATTAGGTGATAAGTTGTCATAACAAAATACATATAATATTATGTCGGTATATCTATATATATAAAAGAAAGTCGTGTTAGTTACACTATTTATAACTCAAGAACGGCTGAATCGATTTGACTGAAAATTGGTGGGCAGGTAGCTTAGAACCAGGAATAGGACATAGGATAATTTTTACCCCTTTTTCTATTTTTTTTTCCGCGCGGACGGAGTCGCGGGTAAAAGCTAGTAAATCATAAAAGCTACGGAATTAAAATAGGAATGATTGCTTTTATCGCTTTTATATATGGAATATACAATCGCTCGTAAAAAACGTTGACACATTTGCATTAACGTTTGTTGTTTGGATCGACAAATGTTTTAAAACAGTAAAATCCGATATCGTTTGTATCGCTAAATGCCTGGTATATTACAAACAGTGTTTTGATATTTTGTACGCTTTTATTTTCATTCCAGTTTAATCAGAATTAGTATTGGCTTGTTGAATTTTTTTTAAATCTCCGTGAGCTTCACTACTGTAAGGTCTGTTCGTACAGATAATGTAAGAGGGACGGTAATATGTTTTTTGTATTATTTAGGCAGTGGAAACAAACGATGATATGTCGCATGCGTAGGGAAGACTACATCATGAAGTACAACTGAACTACGACCACATAGAAAAATTTACGTAGGCTTATATTTCGATCATGAAAATAGTCTTTTTTATAGCTATAGCTATTTCCTTTCTATCTTCTATGGTTCTGAGTATATTCTTAATACTTTTTAGGTTGGAAATATTTTTGTATAGCGGTCGTAGACAAGAATCTATTTAAAAATGTATGAAAGCATTTCTTTTCCGAAAACAATACAGTCTGGTGTTACATTTAATTAAAGTACTTTAAGTACACAAAAGCCTTGTCGATCTGTGAGCGAAATTGCCAGGAAATAAATTGTCCCTTGCCACCTAATGCTTTAGTAAACCCTTTGTACGGCGATACCTTTGTTCCTTTCCACAAATACGAGAGAATAAAGTTCTGTGTTTTTCGCGGTTTGTTCAATGAACCTCTTTATCTGTTTGACAAATTATATTTTGTTGTTACGAAACATTGTAAATTCAAAAACTAATTCTATAGATTTTGGGAGAATAGCTTATATATTTTAGAGCCGATAGGTCTTTACTACGGCGACAATGGCGTCAAATATTAAGGTGCCATTAGTCGGAATTTAAGCACGACTTATGTCCGTTTTACATTAATGTCTGTTCTGTTTATATTTGTACTGATTACAATAATTATTGTGTCGCAATAAAATTTTGCAATGAGAGACACTCATGTTCCAAGTATGGTGTTATAAACTAATCGAACTATAAGTCTCCTATATTAGAGAAGAAATGAATGGAATGAGTTACTTGTCTTTAACTCATTATATGTAAAACAGTGATCGCCCATTTGTCGAAATACGTCCGTAATTATTAATCAAAGCTTTTTTTTTAAAATTATAAATAGCGTTATTTTCTCCATTATAAGCTGTGTCAATTTTAACGTTCATCTGTTCGCGCAATTTTTTCTAAATACGTACATAGTTTTCGTGTTTTTGTGTAAATGGAAATACATTAACATTATTATCGTATTTGTTTTGGAATGTACACTATAAATGTGTATTTGGTCGACGTTCCAAAGCCGATTTGAAGTCAATAATATAACTAAACAAAAGGTTATCTTACACATTATTCCGAATAGGCTGGTAAGAATACAAAAGAAAAGAAAAACTTAAAAGAAAACTTTTAGTATTTTCGTGTTGCGGTATTATTAAACGCGGACAAAAGGTAGCCTTATAAATTAATGATTCGGAAAGGCAGTGAGTATAAACAGTGTTTATGTTGTCGCTGTTGGGTCGTTTGCCTTCAACATTACCTTGGAATTGTCTGGAGTTAATAGTAATGATTAGTTATGGATATTGTTCTCCTTCGTATAACGTTATAAATGTCAATGATACTTAAACGCTATTGTCGGTTTTTGTCGAAACACGTTTATAAAAATGTTATCACGTTACAGAGGCCTAATTATAGTCCTCTGCCCCTTTCCATTCTTTTCTTATAAGGTAAGGATGGGAAAGGGGAAGTGACATCAATCCGGTAAGAACCCAATCCGGTAATAATAACGAAGTAACAGCCCGAGCCGAGGCTCCTGAGGGAGCTCTCGAGCTCAGGTACTCTTAAACGAGGTTTAGGCTAAACGCCATCTGCGCCTCGAGCCTGGTGAAGCTGTAAATGCCTCTACAAGGCAAACAGTGATTACTCAGTCACAAAAAAAGGGGCAGTGACAGAAGAGGAGACGCATAAGATGGGGAAATATCTTTCTGTGCATCCCCTCCTCCGTCGATTAAAGGTTGGCAACGCATCTGAAATTGCGGATATCTATGGGTAGCGGTTGTTTGGCCATGTCGGCGAATTTAGTTGGCCACTTTCTCGTTCGTCACCTAATAATAATAAAAAAAAATCTTTGATTTTCTTAGAGAAATTAGAGATGGCAATATATTTTAGAACATAACATAAATATTTCTATAGTTGAATTTCTAGGTTAGAATTGTCGTTTTTTTATTATCTGAGTTAGCAACAAGGAAACAAAAGAAGTAGTCAGCTTTTATGTATGGAAGTTAATTTTATAATTTTATTTATTTATTTATATTATTAAACAGGGTACAAAATACAAAGTTACAATAAAAGTGCCTATAAAACCATCGCGGGGTTGTCCAGACACTTTGGTACAACGCTATGAAATGTAACTGAAGGTAAGTTTAGATTAATTTTGTAAACAGCAACTAAGTGAGATCGCTCATACCGTCATATACAGAGTGCACATCGGGTAATAATTTTATAACGCTCAGGATTTAAGATAGTAATCTTTAAGTATGTTTTTTAAGTTTTTGTAGTTTGTTATTTTTAATTTCAGAAGGTAAATTATTTATTAATGTTGGAATTATATATTCTGATGTACGCATACCATAGACATTTTCGGGAATTGACAATTTTTTATTTGTTACACTCCTAGTTGTAAGTGTATGATTAATTGGAAGCTGAATTTCAGTCCGAAAATATTGTTGTACTAATAAGTTATATTCTACTTTTTTATGTACTGGAATTACTTTACTTAAATAAAGTTAATAGTTAAATATCTTATTAATTTGTATTGTATGAAATTTATTTTGAATATTGTTAAATTTTTTACAGTTTTTACTTTTACATTATTAATATATTTGAATTGTCCTTAAGAAATTCACTTATATGTTCAAATAAGTATAAGTGAATTATCTAACCGTTCAAAATACATAGCATTATGTAAATCGTTCCTAGCTCCGGTACTTTACATAATAAGGCCGAAGAAAGACTTTCAGTTCGTACGTTTTATTTTGTCTCCGCCTTGAATGTAACAAATTGGAATTCATCAGATAACGTCGTATGTAATTTAGTCACATTAAAAGGGATACCCGAGCTATTATATTACGTTACGTTTTTTTTTTTTTTTTTTAGTATTTATCTATATCAGTCATACTCGTTATCTGGAGTGACAGGCACACCTCTTTCATTCTCGTTTGTCATGGGTAATTGATATTTGGCCGAACTCGAATGAAAAAATAATTAATATAGGATGGTAACAATGGTAGAGGAAGATGTGAAAGAGGATATATGTACGAGTAAGAAGGGAGTGAATTCAGATGTGAAGGCTAACGATAGATTTATGGAAGAGTATACTCAAAGAAAATGGCAGGAAGATTATGCTTGTGTAGTTACTAACTGCATTTAGTTAAAATTATTATAACCTGAAATCAATACTAAATTGTGATCATAATTCAATATTAAATACATTTTATGCATAAAAATATTCGTAAATATATCAAAGATTTTTTTTTACTTGACAATATCAAGCGACAAAAATCTTTATAAGGAATTTTCTTTGAAAGAATTTTATCAAATTGAACACGTTATCGTGTTCCTACGTAAAGAGTAAAGACCTAATCCCTTTGCTTATAAATTTTTCTTACAACAATCTTTTTCAATTTCCTTGTGCTCATTTGAGACAATGTTAAATAATAGCTTCGTTTTTATCAAGATTATTAACACATTCAATGCTGAATTAATTTTCACAAAGAAATGGTATTTGCATGGAACTGTAGATGTAGTCATGACACAATCTAGAGACTATCCCTACAATTATCGTTTCTCTTATCACTTTTATAATTTTGATGTGAAACATCTATAGGATCACTTGTAAACCGAATCGTTGACGTGGCGACGCTTGCCGTGGCGACGGGTCGCCAAGCTATACTGAGGTATACATATATTTTATTTAATACTATTAATACTATTACTTTTATTTTAATAATATTTAATATTATTTATTATTATTATTCATTCATTCATTCATTCACTCATTCATTTATTTATTTATTTAATATTTTATGCATATTACCTGTACACACACGATGTTTTACATCTGCCAGGCGTCCCATGACGGCTCACAAGTTTTTTTTTGTACTACAGAAAAGATTATAATGTAATCTGTAATTCTTAACCAATGGCTCCCATTTAAACTATAACATGTTTTAAACGCAAATTTTTGCAAGACAAAACATTAGACAAAAATACCATTAATTAAGACGTATCAAATATGAAAATACTACAGATAAGCAAAATCTAAATTTACACAGAACTTAGTATTTATCAAGTTATTTTAAAAATAAAACAGAGCGTAAATCGTAAAATTGTGACTTACGCTAGTCTACATAGGAGCTTTCGTTTAAGGAAGGTGAAGACCGATATTCACCTCTTGAAATTATCGTTCCGTGTATGTCAGTCTTACCTAACCTAACACTTACTTTTAAGAGAGGCATCTATGACTTACAAAAAAGGCACCATTTCTTTTTTTTGATATACGGTGGTCGTTACACAATAGAAAATACTACTGATTATGCACTTTATTCTTTTTCTACGTAAAATTAAACCCACCCCATTGTGTTACGGTGAAATAAAAATATGACGGTCTTTATTCCTGAATATGTTACTTTATTAAACAGGTAGAAAAGTTTATGTAACAAAACAAATTAACAGAGTTATGTTTTAAACTGTTGCTACCCTTTAGCATTGAAAAGTTTTCTAATAACTGTTCTAAAGTGCCATGAAAATGTCAATGCTACGTCATCTAATTCTGAAAATGGGAAATATTTCATTCGAAGTTATCAATTTAAATTGTATTTAATATAACTCATAATTAATTATAAAAGTAAAAAACAAAACAATTTTTCAACACAATCCGATTTGCGATTTGGAGTTAAAATGATTCAAGTTGAAGAATTCAATTTAAAACCTACAAGCAAGTAAGAAAATATGTAGAACTTACAAACTTACAGAGACAAGACAACCAAAATCTTGTGGTCTTTTTTACATTGACAGAGGGCGCATATGTGTTATCAATTTATTTTACATTTGCTTACCGGGCCAGATAAGTACGTTGCACTATAAGAATGATTAGTGTAACTCTTTTCAAATATCTTGGCGGCCTGAGGGCATTAGAGTATTGCTCAGTGTTCTCCCCTCAGCATTCCGCCACGCCCATCTACACCTTAGTTAAAAGCCGCTAAGATATCTGAAATCATTTATATACATCACAAAAGAAGATTTTAAATTATTTAATTATTGTGAAGTTCATTAACACTTTTGTATGTATTATTCTCAACTCTGTTGCATGTTTGTGTGGAATGCACTCTTGTAGTCTGTAGCCCAACATTCCCTGCGGTGTCACACTATGAACTACAAAATTGAATCAAGTCGACAACGTTCGCCCTTTGAGTCAATTAAGGCACGTGTTATTATTCATAATACTATTCCTCAAACTATACAAGTTTCTACTATACAATTAAGGAAATCAGGAGTTGAATTATATTAATTTTTAAAGTATTTGTTGCATGATTCGTTAAAATGAAAACGATTCCTTCTCACTTTAATGTCAGTTTATAATATGCTTAGTGGAATTACAAACTTTTAAAGTTTACAGTATAAAGGTGACGTATGTATGTACGTGTGTATAGATTATATTTCATTATACAGACTTAGCTGAGAGCTAGTTATGTATCGGCCTTTCCGAATACCTCGTATTGGCTAGTTCAATATTGTCACAGATCTCTAGGCAACTCACCTTAGCCTAGAGATTCCTATTGACATGCTTAGGGAATGATTGCTTCTCCTCTCCTATCTACTCTGTATTAATTTACCTATATAATTGACATGTCTGTTTATTTATAATCTACTAAGTTTAATTTTGCCTACACTTTACCATGCTTTAAGAAAAAAGTGACGGCTTTAACCTTAAACTTGAAAACAAAATTGACAATCCGTGTTCTAGAACATTCAGAGTAAACTATCTAGTACCGCAGTAAAATGTCGTATTCCTGACCTATTAATATTTAATAATTTTAACACGATACCTTCAGAATCTGTCGTAAACCAGGAGTGGACAATCCCGTACATCAGGCCGGTAGAAAATGCATTATTAATGCGTAGCACCCTCAATCTTACGCCTCAAAAATACCTGATCGCGCCACGGACCGGAAAATTCCTTGGGTCATTTTATAACACAGTTTGGAATTTAAGTTCTTATTATTCATGCGAACAAATTGAAATTTAATTGATTTAATCTCGTTTAATAAATTTTTGGTCGAAACCATTTGATGTGCATAGCTTGTATTAAAAACTTAACCTTTATACATTTGAAGATATTGTAATTTTAAAAGAGTATTACTTTCTTCAGATCTGTAATCAACGGTAGAATGTATACAGTCTCAATAGTTTGCAGTATATATTTTTTAAAGTAATTAATAAAATAAAAATTTACAGCCAGCCAATGTTGATTACTAGTGATGCAACGGAAGTGTCTTAGCGGAACCGTAGCGGAACCAGAAATGGAAACTTAGATTACATGCATACATGGATGCAGATGCACAAATCTTTATTTAAAGTAATAAACTAAAAGATATAAAGATTTCTTTTCATTGACCTAATGCATAATGTTGATTTTTATCTTATCTGTTTAAATTTAAACGTTAGTAATAAAATACAGTAAGAACGGCAGTTAACGCAAAATGGATGCCGCTTAAATGTCGAGAATAACTTTGAAGAATTAAGAGCTTAAGTGTCAAATAATTCGTGCCGGTAGGATACGTCCTTGCGTACTCACGAGGGAAAATACCTTCTACTTAGATGAACGTTACTCGCCTCGTATTATAATATTATACTTACGTCTCTATAAAATCAAACATCCTTTTGAAATTATACTTCTTTACGGATGAAAAAAATATTATTATACTCGAGATCGATCCAAAAATAAATATAATAAATTTGTTTGAAATAAGAGATCTCGATTGCTATTGCAACCTTTAGGTCGCTTTGATTTGAACGAAATTAATTAATAATGTTAATGAAAAACGACGGTCAAGTAAGAAATGGTTTGACATTGTACGAGTATATATTGATTTCGGCTGTTAGACGTTGGGTTGGTGCAAGGTTGAAGAAAATACAATGAGACGTAATGCACCGAGTCTTTTTCTTCATAGAGAGTAGTAGAAATTCTGACTTTTTATCTCTTTTCATATCCCTTTTTGAGAAAAAAAAAGAAACAAATGAGAGATAAAGTTTTTGTGTCAGTCTTTTTACAGTGCGCACATTAGCATATTATTAAAATTTAACATGATCGGGTAATTTATCTACATCTACATTTTTTGATCAATGTAGTGTTAAAGGAATCTATTTAAACAGAAGCTGTGAATTCATTTGAAATATTATGTTACTCTTCACGATATGATTTATTCCGAGCAGTTACTGCGCAGTGTATGCTCCGCAGTTTGAGTTATGTTAGGGATTTGCAGCGCGGACTTCGAACGGATCATTTATAACTTACTTCAGGTACATCGCGCATACTGAAAGTGTATTTAAATAAAGTAGAATAGATCTTTGAAAAAAGGTTTGAATATCACTTCATAGTTTCTATCTTGCAGAGAGACTATATGCTTTTAAACAAGTATTTTTTTTAAACATAATATGGCAAATGAGCAAGCGGCCACCTGTATCCATCGAAATAGTGAAGCGACCGCTGCCTATAGACATCTGCAATTGCAGATTCGTTGCCTACCTTTTATCAACGGAAGAAGGGAGGCACAGTGGCTTTAACAGTGGTAGATCCCGCAACAACAATATTTGTTGGGTGCACAAATTGGCCGGGTCGACCGGTGCAATACCACGACCACACAGAAGACAGGCGTCAAGTGGAAGCAATTCCGCGTTTCGTCTGACGAGTGTGGTACCGGAGGCCTAATTTTAGTCGTCTTTCCCTTCCCATCCTTTTCTTATTAGGAAAGGATGAGGGGGGCATTTGGCGGAAGAGGGGACGCATAGAAAGGAGAAAAATCCTCTTTCTGTGCGTCCCCTACTCCGTTGATTAAAGGTAGGCAATGCATCTGAATTTGCGGATATCTATGGGCAACGGTCGCCTCGCTATTGCAGCGAATCCAAGTGGCGATTTGCTCGTTTGCCATCTTATGAAAAAAAAGAAAGATGATATTTCCCCTTTGTATCCGTCCTTTCCTCCGCCTAATCATTTCACCTCTCCATCATTTCCTTATAAGAGAAGTAAGAGCAGTGGACACTCATGGTTAGCTCAGTTAGCAGCGGGAACGTTAAAATGACTTTCTTTGCCCATGGATATCTAGAAAACTAGAATATCTGATGTGGTCTTTAAAACGATTTTCACGCTCGTGCTCTTATCTATATAAAGTCTATATAAAGTTCGTTATCACGGGCCAATATGTTCTTAAGTTGTGCCAATTTGTATTGGGATAAGCAAGATAATACTTTAAAAGGAGCACCAGTGAGTAATAAATTATCTCTAGCTACTTAATATGTAATTTACTTGTTGTTAGCTATAATTCTTACGGTGAAGGAAAACAACGTGATGCAACATGCACATATCTGAGAAGAAATTCAATGATATATGTGAAGTCAACCAACCCGCACTTGGCCAGCGTGGTTGACTATGGCCTAGTCATCCCTAACTTGGGGTAGGTGGGGACGAATAACGAGCTGATGATAATAGCTATAATTCTTATTTAAATAATCTATACTCAATGACGGTATTCTTCTAATCCATTGCTATATTGACAGAACGCAAATAGCAATATATATGTTCAAATATAAAACCCTTTGTACGCAATCGTTCTGAGATCAAACGATTGAAAAGTAATATAATCGATTCATTTTGTTTGTATTGAAGCTACGACTATTTACAGTCAAAGAATTTAATTCGCTTTCCACTCAAAATATTGCTCTGCGAACTATCACCATATGAGTTATAAATAATCATACTTTTTTATATTTTTAGGAGATCTGAATAAGTTTAATGAGAGTAGACCGGAAATGCGAATGTTTGTATGGATGGATTGATGTTTGTTTGACGGTAACTCCAGAAGGGTCAACGGATATCGACGAAATTTGGCACAGATGTAGATTATAGCCTGGAAGAACACGTTGGCTACTTATTATGATTTTTTTAATTCCACGCAGACGGAGTCGCGGTCGACAACTAATACTCGAAATAAATAAACAAAAGCTGTCATCAAATTAGGCGGACAAGTTCTTAGGGTTCATTTATATTTGCTTAAATATAAGATCTAGGTCTTGAAGTAAGAAGTAAATAATTAACTTGAATGCCTGATACGGCAAGTCAATGAACTAAGTTATAACAAGTTTAGCCAACACTCCGCTACATTCCTAAGTTAGATATCTTGATTTTCAAAGCCTCTTCTAGACTTCAACTTGATAAGCAAATTTACTTATGTTTAATTATAAATTAATTAAATAGTGATTCATTAATTCAAAATGGTAACTTCAACTACATTATTTTAGGTTAATAACCTTTAAATATATAAATCTAGCTTTCGCCCGGGACCCGACCGCGCAGAATTAAAAAAACTTAATTTGTAGCTAATGAGTTCTTCCAGACTATGTTCTAAAACTGTGCCAAATTTCAACAAGATCCGTTGAGCCGTTCCAGAGATAACTTCAAACAAACATCAAACCATTTATCTAAGCATTCGCATTATAATATTAGTAAGATAGTAATTTTAGACTCACTGCTACTAGTGTAAGTGTAAGTTTAGATGGATTAATGATTGTTATAAGTTACCAGGTCACTCAGAAAGTATTGCGAGAAAAAGTTGTTATGTATGTGAGACTGGCCTGTTATAATTTATTTAAAAATATGATTATTAGGTCCTTACATATGAAATTGGCGTTTTGTATGGGAGGAACAAAAAGTCGAATATTTTTTAATATAATATATTTAATTAATCAAAGTATGAACCATTATTTTCTATGCACTTTTGCCATCTCATAGGTAGTTCATTGATCCCTTTACTAAAAAAACCAGTCGGACGGGAATCAATAAAATCTTTGAAGGCGATTTGGACTGCCCCATCGGAGTTGAATTTTTTCCCTTGCAAGAAGTTATCCAAATTTCGAAAAAAATGGTAATCTGTTGGAGCAAGGTCCGGGGAGTACGGAGGATGTCTTAGACTTTCCAATTGAAGCTCTTCTAATTTAGTAGCCGTCTGTTGCGCAGTGTGTGGTCTAGCGTTGTCGTGAAGCAGCAGTGGCGTGGAGCGATTGACCAGCCTAGGTTGTTTAGCCGCTAGCTTTTCCATCATGGTTTGCAATTGCTGACAATAGACATCAGCCGTAATAGTCTGGCCAGATTTGAGAAAACTGTAAAGAACAATACCGGCACTAGTCCACCAAACGCTTACAAGTAACTTTTTTGGGGTTAATTTTCGCTTGGGACAGGATTTGGCTGGCTGGCCAGGATCCAACCATTGCGCTGAGCGCTTCCGATTATCGTAAAGAACCCATTTTTCATCACAGGTAATGATTCGGTTTAAAATACCTTCATTATTGTGCCGGTTTAGTAATGTAACGCAACAGTCGACGCGCGTTTGCCGGTTTGCTTCAGTCAATTCGTGAGGTACCCACCTTTCAAGCTTTTTAATCTTCCCAATTTGCTTCAAGTGAATTAAAACAGTTTTATCACTAACATCGCAGCCTGCAGCTAATTCGGACGTGGTTTGCGATGGATCCGCTTCCACAATAGCCTTCAACTCTTCATTATCAACTTGAGTCTCAGGCCGTCCACGGGGCTTGTTCTGCAGATCGAAATTTCCAGAACGAAAACGTTTGAACCAAAAACGAACTGTGTTTTCTTTTGCAACACGACCGCCATACACATCATTCACCCTTCGAGTCGTTTCCGCAGCACTAGTGCCACGGCGGAACTCGTACTCGTAAATAATGCGATATTTTAAGTTTTCCATTTTGTAAAATGAGTGACGAAAACAGAAAAAAACAGAAGAAAAAAAACAAATGAATGACGGTCATCGAACCACAAATACATGAGTCTATAGCTGTACAAATTTTAATTTGGAATTCCTTACCAAAGAGGAGAAATTCGTGATTAAAGTGGCCAGTACGAAAAACGCCAATTTCATATGTAAGGACCTAATATTTATTAGTAAAAATAGGTACTTTCTAAATTCAAAACTACCCTACACATTTTCTGCGAGCTTATTAAAATTACCGTGTCTCATTGAAAAATGGATTTGCGTCGAGAACATTTTCTCGCTATGATTTTTTACGATTTTAAGTGTCGCCTGAAACCGGACGAATCGTACGATAGACTTCAAATGGTATTATTGGATGAAGACCCTTCTAAGGCAACCGTGTATCGTTGATATAATGAATTTAAGCGAGGTCGACTAACTTTGGGGGATGAAGAAAGAAGTGGTCGCCCTTAGACGGCTGTTACGGAAGGAGACGTGCTAGCACTGAAAAATTTGGTCCAAGACAATAGACGAATTACATGTCAAGAGATTCAGCATATACTGCAGATTGGATCAGGAAGCCTTAACGAGTATCTACACGTGCATCTACGGGTGCAGAACATAGTTTCACGCAGGGTGCCGCACAACCTCACCGATGTTCAAAGGCAGGCAAGGGTGGATTGGTGCTATGATATGATAGACAAATTTGAAGCAGGCTTGTCTCGACGTGTTTACGACATCGTTAAAGGTGATGAATCCTGGATTTATCAATTCGATCCAGAAACAAAACGACAGTCGACGGTTTGGGTGTTTCAAAACGGATCAACGCCTACCAAAGTAAAGCAAGCTAGAAGCGGGGGGAAGATTTTGATCGCGAATTTTTTCAATTTGACTGGCTACTTGGTGTCAATTCTTTTACGAAACCAAAGAACCATTTACGCCGAATCGTATACTACCAAATGCTTGGCAGAAGTTTTCTCTGTTGTGAGAAACAAGCGACCAAAAGCGGGCTACTGCTCCACCGCGATAATGTGCCCGCCCACACCGCAATCAAAACGAGGGACTTCCTAGACAGCACACTGGTCAAACTCCAGGGTCACCCTGCTTACAACCTTAACCTAGCACCGTGTGACTTCTTCTTATCCCCAAAAATAAAAAATCAACTCAAAGGGATTCAATTTTCGTCGCCGGATGATGCGCTCTCAGCGTTCGAGCAGGCTGTAAACGAGGTGTCTGCGGCGGACTAGAAAAATTGTTTCGAAAACTGGTTCAGACGCATGAAACTTTGTATAGAGACTGGTGAAGAGTACTTTGAAAAGATGTAATAAAAATATATTTACCTATAGAACATTTTTTTTTAGTTTCGCAAAACTTTCTGAGTGTCCCACGTATCTTGGTAACGGCTCAATAGATCTTGATGAAATATGGCACATATGTAGAACATTAGGCTTTAGTAGCTTAGCCTTAAGGTTTTTTTTTAATTCTGCGCTAACGGAATCGCAAGCGACAGCTAGTACAAAATAATTGAACTTCCAGTAGTGTAAAATGAAATAAAATTTAGATAAAGCACAATACTGAACAGTTCCATATTAAACTACGACATATTAAAGAACATATAAAATATACTAGAAACTACAAATTTAATATTTTACTTTATGACATCAGAGTGATGATAACATATTTTTGTATGAATGTCTCGGTAATGGAAACTAACGATAACATTATAACTTCTAGTACACGTTTTAAGCAAAAGTTTGATTGATGTGTCCTTTTGTCGCGGTCGCTGGGAACCAAAGGTGAGTGATAAATGACGTAGATGCTTTCAAGCCTTGAGAAAAGGTTTGATATATCATAGAAACCACCATCAGCTTAATACATTGAAAATCTTGTCATATCAACGAAAAGTATGTCAATTACCAATTTAATTCTACTTTTTTATGTTATAAAGTGTCAAACGAGCAAGTAGCCATCTCAATTCGCCGAATTAACGAAGCGATTGCAACCCATAGATATCAACAATTGCAAATGTGTTGCCTACATTTGATCGACACGTACAGAAAGACAATATTTCCCCTTCTAATGGGTCCCGTCGTCCGTCTAATCGATAAAAATACCCGTTAAATAAGTCTTTGAAATAGAAATCCACAAAAGGTGTGTGTACGTTTAAAAAGCGTGGTTTTTGGGGTTAACCCGAGGGAGTGCGTAGACGATGAAAGATTTCTCTTTTGAGATATTATGAATATGCTATTCTTACTGGAGATTTCCTAACTTTTTCAAGTAGATATAAGAATATAAGACTTTATTCGTAACCTTAAAAGTAACTACGGATACTGTCGTACTTGTTATTCAGTTGGGTTTTCTGGTTATTAATTATCAAACTGTGTTTTGTTATATAAAAATTTATATTTATTCCATTTGTTTAAATAATATTTGCTGTTGTGAACAATTCAACGGTTAGAAATCCAAGCTCTCAGTGAAGTGCTTGTCTGAGACTGGTTAACGAGTAAACTTTCGAGAGTCACTTCTGTTCATGAAGCGCTTTGGAATTGTTTAGGGATATTAATGAAAATACTACACTTTGCCTGCTGCCAAACTAAAGTAGCTTCAAGTTTGCTAAAAATAGATCTAAAAAAATAGACTTTTGTGAACGTTACTAAACTGCACAGTCAGGTTTCCTAAATAGTTTTTTAAACAGTCCCTTAGTGTTGGTTTTATAAGTATACAAAAATACTTTTTCACAATTCTCGTATTTTTATATTGTTTGTTATTTTTTTTTTAGTATGTCGTCCTGTAAAATAAAAATCGCCTCTTTTAACTATTCCGTGCTATATACTTATCTTTATCTTTATCTTATATAGTTATATATACATTTGTATTTATGTAAAACTAGCTTTTACCCGCGACTCCGTCCGCGCGGAATAAAAAATAGAAAACAGGGTAAAAATTATCCTATGTCCGTTTCCTGGTTCTAAGCTACCTGCCCACCAATTTTCAGTCAAATCGATGCAGCCATTCTTGAGTTATAAATAGTGTAACTAACACGACTTTCTTTTATATATATAGATTATCCGGAAGTTGTAAAGACGTATATAAATCAAGCTTGACTTTTATGAAATCTTTTCTTGAAAAAATATTCCGAACTAAAAATAAACAAGCGTTCCTTTTCTAACAGACACTTTGAAGATAAGCGTCCTGTTACTTGAATTCAACGACACTCGAGAACGTCTCGTGTGAGCTTATGATAGAGATACGGAGATTTCCGTTAGCGAAAATAATGTTTTATTTTGTAAAATTATGTTTGTGTTGGAATCTACAATTTGGTATCTTGTCAGTCCTCTCTCGCATCTTCCCATTCATAAAACTACGCATAGTCCTCAGTTTCAGGTGTCCTTAATACTCTTGCTTGTGACTATTTCGTCGATCTACTCGTAGTTGGAAAGAGTGTACGAAATTTTACTGGTATTTTTATGGAACTATAATCGTGAAGGGATTTCGATTCCAAAAAACGGAATAACTACTTGCAGGAATAAATTGATCAAAAATAAACTTCGACATGTTTACCAATAGTTAAAAATTATTATTCGGTTTTTGAATTTTCAGAAAAATATGGGAAACAAAGAATGAAAAAAGTGGTGCGAAGTTACCATGATAGCTTGTCTTACTAATATTATAAATGCCAAAGTATGAATGAATGTTTATTATTACGTATCTCCAAAACGGCTGAACGGATCTCGATGAAATTTGGAACAGATATAGAACATAGTCTGGAAGAACGCATAGACGAAATT
The DNA here is from genome assembly GCF_912999745.1 of Papilio machaon. Lineage (NCBI taxonomy): Eukaryota > Metazoa > Arthropoda > Insecta > Lepidoptera > Papilionidae > Papilio > Papilio machaon. The sequence continues at coordinate 3,337,891 of NC_060010.1, forward strand.
AGAAACGCTTACACTTAGTTATTTTTGTTTCGCACAGACGAAATTGCGGGCGAAACCTAGTGTTAATAAAACAAATTATAAATATTAAAATTTAACCGATAGGCTTTCATGAATGTTTATTTTTTATTTCATCACATTAAGCAAAGCGGGAAAATATAACATTTAGAGCATGTCGAATGATACTCGTAACTAAAATTGCTCTCAAACCAAGGATGCTCGTCCTCGCTACATATTTGTAATTTTCCAAAATAGTGGCTACCAGCATAATATCATTTTTATATTTATAATAGCTTTCGCACAGTTGAAGTTAATGTGGAGAAGGGCAAAACATATTTTTACATAAAATAAATCAATATTTTCAGTATGAATTATAGTAGATTAGCTGTCGTCCGCGACTCCGTCCGCACGGAACAAAAAAAAACGTAATCAGTGTGCCTATCTGTTCTTCCAGACTATGTTTAGACTATGTTCTACATCTGTGCAAAATTTTTTCGAGATCCGTTAAGCCGTTCTGGAGATACCTTCAAATAAAAATCCATCCATCAATCTAACCATTCGCATTTATAATATACGTATGATTTTCGACCATTGGGCGATCTCTAGTTGTGTTAACTTCCCTAAAAATCAAAATAATAAACGAAGCCGAAACATCGAAGCCGAACCAAACATACGAGTATAACATAGACATATTCGATTTTAGTCAGCGTAAATCTAATACGAGTATATAAAATTCTCGTGTCACAGTTTTCGTCACCGTACTCCTCCGAAACAACTTGACTGATTCTCATGAAATTTTGTGAGCATATTCAATAGGTCTGAGAATCGGCCAACATCTATTTTTCATTTTTTTTTAACTGCGCGCGGACGGAGTCGCGGGCGACTCCGTCCTAATATAGAAATTCTGATCACATATCTCGCATAAGACCGATCGAATAATTCTCAGCTTTTAATTCCGATTCGAAAATATATAAATGCGAAAGTTTAGATGGATGGATGTATGTTTGTTAGAAGGTATTTCCGGACCTGCCCAACGGATCTTGATGAGATTTGGCACAGATGTAGAACATAGTCTAGAAGAACATTTAGGCTACATTTTTAATCCCGCGCGGACGGAGTCGCCAGCGACAGCTAGTCGGTCTATAAATGTGTCAATTATCAATAGTTCGGATATCCTTAAGTTAGGTTTACTGACCTCTATAAATGGACTTTCTATAAGTCGTAGTATTTTGTGCTTATTTGATTTTCGCCATTTTGACGCTGATTGTAGCGGTTTTGTAGCGGTTTGTAGCAGTGGTGTGGATTCGAACTAGTAATATAAATAGAATAAACTGTCAGGTTACATCACCAGGCACGTTTAAATCGGAACGAAGCAAAAACTGTAATTTCCAAGCAATCGCCTATATATACAGATCAGGAGTTAGGTTCGATATATATGAACTATTGTATGCGTGAATAGTGTCAGTCATACGACTTTTAAATTACTCGCATTATTCAAAGTAATTTTAATATAATTTAAACTTGTAAATTTTATTATATATTTATAAATAGTATTTTAGAATTACAAATTCTCTTAAGACGACTAAATCCCACTGTAAATCGAAATAGGAATGGACGGCAATACGTATTCCCACAGTGAGTCTTTCTCCCAAGATACAGATTATCTTTTATAGCTGTCTTTCGTCTATTGGAAACAGGTTTAAAAGGATTCAGCACTTTAATGCGTTATCCGAAACCTATCTAACTTAATAACAATTGGGTTAAAATTTGCAACATTCGAAAATACAAAAAAATATATGCATTTTTTTTAATTAATACAATTTTGTTTTAAAATAATAATTAGTCGCTCCTACTATCAAACAATTTTACTTAAGCAAACATAAATTTTTCTAGTAAGTAAAAGTGTTGGGAGCTTGTAAAATAAAACACGGGGACGACAACGTTTATTTGTCGCGTAAGTACTTAATCCCTTAGAGTTATTCCCAGTATTAAAACATTCGTCGCTTTGCTTTTACACTCCCGTGTGTTTTATGATGTCATACAGATTCTAAGGTTAGTGTCTGATAAATTAAACTCAACTCCCTACAATTTCTTTTAAAGATAAGTCTTCGATAACGTGATATAAATGGTCAAATATTTCGATAAAAGGAAGAAAATTATGAATCTATTTAATACTAGCTTTTACCCGCGACTCCGTCCGCGTGGAATAAAAAATAGAAAACGGGGTAAAAACTATCCTATGTCCGTTTCCTGGTTCTAAGCTACCTGCCCACCAATTTTCAGTCAAATCGATTCAGCCGTTCTTGAGTTATAAATAGTGTAACTAACACGACTTTCTTTTATATATATAGATAGCTTTTACCCGCGACTCCGTCCGCGCGGAATAAAAAATAGAAAACAGGGTAAAAATTATCCTATGTCCGTTTCCTGGTTCGAAGCTACCTGCCCACCAATTTTCAGTCAAATCGATTCAGCCGTTCTTGAGTTATAAATAGTGTAACTAACACGACTTTCTTTTATATATATAAGACTAGCTTTTACCCGCGACTCCGTCCGCGCGGAACAAAAAATAGAAAACGGGGTAAAAATTATCCTATGTCCTTTTCCTGGTTCTAAGCTACCTGCCCACCAATTTTCAGTCAAATCGATTCAGCCGTTCTTGAGTTATAAATGGTGTAACTAACACGACTTTCTTTTATATATATAGATAGATATAGATATAGATTTTCAGGATATAAACCAAAAACAAATGATCTACAAACATCAAAGATATTAATCAAAAATTGTAAAATTTAAGATGATTTAAATTTGAGACAATTTCAAATAAAAAGTTTATAGAAAAAAGAGGAAAATTAAATATTAATTGAATCCCCAATCGGGACATTGACTTAAGTCATTTCCGTTAATTTAAGAACCGGCGACGTCCGACCCTCGTCAAATACAGACACATTAAGTTAGGTTAGTAATCATCAAAATTAGGATACTGTTAAGCTACATACATTGAAAGTTATATGTAATACTAGCTGTCGCCCGCAACATCGTCCGCGCGCATTTAAAAAAAAAAACTAAATGGGGGGGTTATGAAAAATAGATGTTGGCCGATTCTCAGACCTACTGAATATGCTCACATAATTTCATGAGAATCGGTCAAGCCGTTTCGGAGGAGTATGGCAACGAAAACTGTGACACGAGAATTTTATATATAAGATTATACAAGAAAAGTTAACTAATATATTTTATAGTAGTACACTATAGCGATCGATGACCAAGTTCTTACCGAGCGGTTTGATTCTTTTGCCTAACGCAGGGACTTCAGTTACTGCTGTCGAGTTCCGCCATCGTACGACACAACAGACAGACAGTTTTATCCGCAATATTTAGATGGGTAGGAATCCGCAATGGTTCGATGGCTTGAATTCACTACAGGCACTTTTTTATTTACTATCATCAGTTAATGCTATGTTAAAATTATGTTATATAAACTATTGGAGGGTAGTAAAGTTAGCAAGTGTAATTGAAGCTTAGGAGCCGAAGGTCGAAGTCAAATGAATCTAACGTCCTAAGCTAACATCAAGTTCAAGAACTTTAATTATTTTATCATTCCCAAATACTGCCTAATTAACAATACTTGAGTAATTCTTACAAAGTTTGCTTCTTCTATTGCAAATTAATTTCTAACTCTTTACAATAAACTAAATCCCGGTCTGAGACACAAATATTGTAGATTTATAAATACTGAACCCAGTATGAATAGCAACGCCATATGAAATCATTAATGTCAAAATGGGTATTTCAGTCTGGCGTTTAAGTATAGTATTAGCAAAAAGGTTCATTAAACCTAAAAAATAAAAGAAAGAAAACCTTACTAATTTTTGTTATGATACTAACTGTCGCCCGCGACTCCGTTCGCGCGAAATAAAAGAAAAAAATTATTAAGTAGCCTATGTGTTTTTCCAGGCTATATTCTATATTTGTGCCAATTTTCATCAAGATCCATGTAGCTGTTCTGGAGATACCTTCAAACCAACAAACTTACGTCCATCCATCAATTCATCTAAACATTCGCATTTATAATATTATCATGATGTCAATTACTTAAGTAATTCATAGAAGTAATACATTGAATTCTGCTAATATTTATAAACACAAATGTACAATTCGTAAGCTATATGTAAATACCTCCAACCAAAACATGTCATTGACAAGATTTATGACGTCATTAGTCCAAGAGCATTCATTGGTGCGACGAGCCAACACTTGACGTGATATCCGTCTCTGTGATGTTACAATTAATCATGCGTTTGTCGTTAATTAAATTAATATGTTGTAGCAATTTTACTAATATTTTAAATGCGAAAGTTTAGATGGATAGATTTTTGTTAGAACATATCTTCGAAACAGCTTGACGGTTCTCGATGAAATTTGGCACAGATGTAGAACGTAATCTGAAAGAATTTATTCGTAGTTCTTACTACTGATACGAATTTAATTGGTATTAGATTATTTATTTTGAAGCTATGGTATATAACAAAGAGAGACTTTTTGGGTGTTCCCAAAAAAGCTTTCTCTCCTTTCAGTCTTCATTTAAAATGTTCGGAACACCTAAGCATATCTTTCTGAAGTTTAGGAAATAACAAAAGAAATGAATATTTTCTTATTTGTATGAGTTAATTAACTGGGGACGCCCGATGTTTTCCGCAGTGCGAATGTGCTTTTGTCTTTTGCTTTAACAAAGAAAGACAAGGGTAATTTAATTAGGATCCAAATTGTGCCGCATTATTGTTTAACCTTATATATTCGGGTATTGTCTAACCTTGTAATATAGTCTGAACAATGCCAGTCAATAAACTAGGTATTATTAATATTTCTTAAGCAACGTTACGTATGAAATGGAGGTAATTTAATCTAATTGTAGTTTCGTTCTTACTTTATAATATAATTAAGATTATTAATTATGATCTACTAGCTTTTACCTGCGATTCCGTACGCGTAGAATTAAAAACAAAATAATTACAAGTGACCTATGTGTTCTTCCAGACTATGTTCTACATCTGTGCCAAATTTCAGCAAAATCCGTTCAGCCGTTCTGATGATACCTTCAAACAAACATCCATCTATCCATCTAAACATTCGCATTTATAATATTAGTAAGATTTATTTCGATTGTGGCTCCCCCTAGTTATGGATTCGTGTTTTTTATAACGCCATTTATTGGAGAAGAAATCAATTCTACTTTCTCATTGTTAATTATGCATTTTCTTATTTGATACAAGAATTTATAAACCTTATAATTTTGTCTTAAGTTTTTACGTTATTTGATAATGTTAGTAAAAAAATAATCGTAGTTTAATTTAATAAATGGAGGTAAATTTGTAACTGACTTATTTTTATGAATCAGTGACGTATATAACTTCATTTTACCATTTTCCTAATGAACACTTACGCTAATTAAGTGTGCTCATTGCAAGAGTTTGATAGCGGGATAATGGAATTAAAATTAATTAAAGACAACAAATTTCTACCACTTTGGTACTTATATACTGAACGAATTTGAAAGCTCTGACAAATGCTATCTTAATACGATTAGCAAACTCCAAAATGAAAGTACATTTTAGTTTCGTGTTGCAAATCTAAATAATTTACTGTAATAAACAAAATTAAACGCAAGTTTATATCAAAATTGCGTTACAATACGGAAAACTTGAACCATATTTTTTGTAAGTTAAATTGCAAATAATACCTTATGCATTTACTTGCTTGACTTAAAATTAATAGTATTTTAAAATTTGTGTAACATGAAACTTGTTAAGTTCAAAAGTTTCAAGCAAACTTAAATGCTCAATTACTTTATCATATTACGTTTAGACATATATGTATTAGAGCTATGATTCTAGTATTCAACTATCGTATTTACGCTACAATCCTAGAAAAGTTCTTTACAGGTGACTCTTATTATTAAGTTATTTATTTTATATAACGAAGAGTCGTGTAGATAATCATGATAATGTTAAATAATGTTTTAAGTTACCGATTTATTTAACTTCGAAAACAGCGAGTAATCGAATCGTTTTTGATTAAACTTGAAAAGTTAGACGTTTGTTTAAAAGTTAATTAGAACAAAGTAGGAATACTGTTTAAAGTTAAAACTGAGTTAAGCTCGATTATTGCTCGTTCACGCCTTTCATTAAATCAAGTAATTGTGTATAAATTAAAACAAACTTAAAGATTTGAAGTTAAGCAGCAAGAGTTTTGGGTTTTTTCTTTTGCTGTTTTACATTAAACTTTGTAATTTTTGACAGTCTATCTAGAAGGTTTTTTTAATGTAATCCTACCATTGTTACCTCCTGAAATCTAAAAATTTTGAACAAATTTCAAAGGTAGAGATATCATTCAATTCATTTTTTTTTTGCTCTGAACTTTAGTTTGTCCAAACACTTATTTTTTACATATACAGTTTTGTTTTAATTCTTATTATAAGATTAGTATAGTCAAGTATTCAAAACAAAGTTGCAAAAGCTAGTCATTCCGGAATACGGGCTAAATGTGTTTTCCCCGTAAGGGTGCAAATTAAACTCTAAAACCCTATTGAGAAAGGCACACACTGGTAAGTTTAATTAAGTTTTGCGTAATGGCTAACACTTGCAATTCTGTTTGGAATGCATTTTATTGCTCAGATCGCTTGCACTTCGAGACACTGCAACGACCCTAAGGGTTGCGACACACTATTTGAATGTAAGGCACCGATAATTCGAAGACAAAGTACAGTCGTAGTATTTGGTTAATATGATTTAAACCGTTGAACATAACGCATGTCTGATATAAAAATATAGTGTAGTTTTGCTGAAATACTTAAAGCCGAACCCAATAGTCGATATCTATGGTACTTTAAAATAATATTATTATACTAAAATAACATAATTCAAATAGTTCTCAGATAAATCTTAAGGATCGAATAGTTTCGCCGTTAGTGTGAAGGCTTGGCGCGACACTTAGCGACTTTAAAAAATTAATGTTGAAGAGAACGTTCGGCACCTTCGTTTCATGGGTATTACTGCTCTAATCGGAAAAAGTTCAATCAAGTTGTATGTTGATTGAAAAATTTTATAATTTTAAATTAGGTTTCTAACACTAGAACTTCAAAACACTAATCTTCTGAATTGGATAAAACACAGTTTTTTTTTTAATTATATTTTAGTTACTTCATAGTTTCGGCTTCAATTTAAAACTTGTTTTAAGCTATTTAGAAAAAAATACTTTACTTAATTCATTCAAAATAATATAACTTTAACAATAAAGCATGCCTGCAATGCCATGCTAGAAAAGCTTTTTGATAAAAATACCCTAAGTATTGATTTTTTAATTTACGCAGGCCGCATAAATAAATCTTTTCACTTTCAACAGTAAAGAATTGAACTAATAAATACTTTATGGCCAATGTATTTAATTTAAATACTAAATAACTTTATTAAACAGTTGAAACCTTTAAGTCGGTCTTAATTTCCGTTTATTTCAAACGCTTATAAAGCGGCGGCTTTCAAAAGACTGGGTCGAGGTCAGATAACTTTGAAGTACCGAAGCAGCATTCA